>NC_137252.1:10197778-10389993 GCF_965637545.1 Phallusia mammillata
CTTCTATTGAAATGTTCATTAAAATCAAGTGTCAAAAAAATTGTGACACATTTAAATGTTGCCAATTGGGTTTATCTAACAGTGCAATTGTGCACATAATACAATCTGTGTTATGGCATTACTGAACAGGAAGGGATTACAAATAATGAATCAGTGCAGTGGGGGTTACACAATGCAGGTTGCTAAATAGACAAACAAATGGGCACAATTCAATAGGTGTGTTAAATCTATTGTAATATGATGGTTTTGTGCTCTGCAATAGCAGATCAACTTAAATGTATAGGACTGTAATTCTTGAAATATAGCTTCCTTATTTATTTTTTTGGATAAGACCACAACAGTTTCTATGTTCACATTTCGAAATAGTTTATTAAGGATTTTAAAATGAAATTGAACTAAAGCTAACATGAAAATTATCAATTCCCTACCAACAATAAAATCACTTCATTTTTTGTCACTAAGCCATCATTTTTAAATTTTTACTTTCAAATTTTACAGAAATATGTCTTGTAAGGTGATAAGCAAAAATGCTCTTTTCTTGTGTTGTAAAAATGTTTGTTTTTAAAATATCATGTTACAAAAAATAGTAACAAAGTTCTGGGATTAAATAAATACCGAAAGTTGTCAAATGTAAGGGCAAAATAAGGACACAAGTCAAAGATAACATTTCTTAGAACTAGGGATAACATTTCTTAGAACTTGGGAGATAAATGATTTTAAAGCTTTGTCCTTAAAATGACGACATCATTTTTCAAGTAAGGATGATGTGGCAACCCTGGTTGTAACAGATAGTCTGAAATTACAACCAGTTAATTGAATATTAGTCAAAGCTTTGTGTTGGAAAAAAAGCTTTTTATGTTACATTTATCAAAAAAATTCACTATGTTATTTTCAATGTCTGTGTCTCAAATAACACCAATAAAAAAATTTAAAGCCCTGAAAAGGTTTTGGAGTTACAACATTTCCGAGAAAAATTCAGAGTAACGAATAAAAAAATATTTAAAAAAAAATATATATAAATATAAAAAAAAAGTAATGAATAAAAAAAATATTTCAAAATAAATACATATAACAAACAGATACAATAGTGCCATAGTAAAAGATATTTACCGCTGACTGAATCTTAAGTGCTGCAACTTCATCCTCCAAAGTATGAACGATATTTTTATAAGAGGCCAACTGTTCTTCCATAATTAGAATGGTGGAGTTAAGTTCATGCTCTACTTCTCTGTGTGAGTTTCTAGAAAAAATATTCAAATTGTTTATCTAAGAAATCACAAAGATGATGCTAAAGCACTAATGAAACAAATTTGGACAAAATGGATAAAATAAATTACTTATATTTTACTAATGTTTTTCTAATGATAGCCTACTGTTAGAAATTTTAATAGTAAAATAACTTAGGAAAATAACTTATCATAACAAAAAACTGAATAAGACTTGAAAAATTTCCTTTCAAATACATACTTTATTAAAAAAATATATTTGCATTTTTCGATACTATTTCTTGCTTCATATACTATAGTTAAATACTTACAACAAAACTTCAGTCTCTTCTTGCTGTTCATTTAAATTTCCAATGGATTTCTTTAATTCATTCACCTCATCTTCCAAGTTGTTTGCCCGCCGCTTCTCGAATTCCTAAAAAATTGAAAAATCCTGGTTTTAGTTTTTGATCTACTGTATTAAAGTTACTGTTAAAAATAAAATAAGATACATATAACACATAATGTAAATAGTTACCATTAAAAAATAACATCAGACACATACATACTTTCTATGCCAATTTAATTACATGTATGGCACCATTTATAGCTGTTATTTTATTTTTAAATAAAAATATCATTGTCACAAATAATCATTTTAAACCATTTGTGTGATCATTTTTCCAAATGTTATCGTAGAAATAAACTTTAAAAATCAAAATACCACATGTAGTAATTTTTGCTGTTGAGTTGTGAAATTGAAATCTATTTAAACAATATTTTTGTATCTTTTACTGCAAATTAACAAATAATGCAAGACACACCAGTTCAATTTGGCACTCTCCCACTTTCAGATGTAAATCATTTTTTTCTGACTGAATTGATTCCTTTGTTTCCATTAGAGCTTGCATGCGTTCTACAACATAATCTATTTTCATTGATTTGGATTTTAATAATCTCAAGTAAATGCAGTAAATTATGACAAACATTTAGTTTTACAGAAAAATCACTTTTTCTAATCAGCAAATTTTGATATGATGCTTAATTGTTTTATATGGTGCTTAAATGTTGTAGAAAATTAATCCTTTAAATGCAAAACAGTTTTGCCAATCATGCAACTGCCAGGATTTAACAAATGCTTGCCTTTTTTAAATTCTAATGACTTTGCTTTATCCCTGAGGTCCATCTTTAAGTCAGATTTTTCAGCTTCATGTTCCTTAAGACTTTTTTTCATCACTTCATATCTTCTCAACATTTTGTCCGCTGATAACTAACAAATATTTCTGATGCATTAAAGATTTTGAATTGTTGCTTAAGCCAGGATTCTTTTGATTTATCAATTTATAATGAAAAAAGTTCTTCTAAAAAATATAAGTTATAAACTTATTTTGATTTGTGATTTGCATATTATTGTACGTTTTCAGGCTAAAAACTGATTTAGGATGTGCATATTTTTCAAACAGACAATTGACTGTTTTGAACTTTAAAATCTCAATATATTTTTTGCTTATATGACACACTAAAACTTAGTGTATAGCAACAAACTCACCTGAATTTCAGATGAGGTATTCATGAAGTAGATACTTATAGCTGTCATCAGACAGAAACCAAACATAAGAGCAATCATTAACCGCCCTCCATTACTTCCATAGCGAACTAAAAATTACATTTTTTTAGGTTTTTACTTTTTGTGAAAAAATAACTTCATAATGGTACGCAAAAAGTTTATAAAAAATCTATGTTTTCAAACATAGCTTATTTAGATTTTCCAAATTATTTCCACCAGAACCAAGTATAACATTTCTCTTCTAAATTACAAGGAAATCCTTTTTGTAACTATTGGTTTTCAAGTACCCTACATTTGTGGCTGTTTATTTTAAGCACTTAAAAATTGCTGATGGGCTTCTGCCTATCTACTGGAGCCACAAAAACTTTAATTTAAATCATTATCTAGCACCATAATATAAATTTAGTACAAACAAATTTTTACCTTTGTCAAGGGCATTCAGATGATAAGATGCGATGTTGTCCATTTGAGCGAAACAGATTATCCTCAGTGTAACTGATACAATGCCCAACTAGTCAAACTGATTTAATCGCAATACAATGCTGCAACGTATTCTCGTCGTTGCAATTCAGAACAGCTTGTATGAGCATCACGTTTCCGTTTGATCTTACTACAATAGGACGATAAAGGGATGGCGAATAAAATGGCAGGCATCGTTCGAAAATCTGAATCCATACATCGCTCTGTTCAAATAACACTGGAACACCAGTAGACGTTGTATGAAAACTATTGACAACACGACTGGCTATGCCGTTAACTTATGACTGCTTGTAATTATCCAAGGGAAAACTTCCAATGATGATCCTTACAGCGAATTTTTGCACGATATATTATTAGAATAAAACATTATAGTGGGGTAAGTTATTGTTTATAGAGCCACAAACAAATCAAAGCCTTTTTTGAAAGTATGCTTGCACTTTTTTGAGTTGTGATGCAATTCTACTTACGAAGGATGATTGTAATTGCGTTTGCAGTGGCGTAAACATACAGATTAGCGTATGGCAAGCACAGAACGTTAACTTTGTAGTGGTTGACATGCGACCGCCCCCACAAACTTGTATGCAACTTTTCAATTTTGGAGCCAAATACAAAAGCTTCTAATCTCACGATTGTCGGTGAAGAATTGTTTGGGTCACATCTCGTACTTGTTACTTAAGAAACCACAGTAAAAGAAGAACCTCGATGAACAGCTATGTTTTCGATGCAACAATATCAAGCAAATTGAAAACTTTTAGAACACATTTAAAGGCTCCGAGTGCAGTGAAAACGTTTATTGTCCATCCAACGATATCGAGGACAGTGCAATAGCAAATTAACGTACACCGATTGAGTCATGTACAGGTACTCATTGCTAAATATGCGAAAGCGGCAAAATGCATGGATGGTTAATGACAAAACACCTTTTCTACATCTTCAGTCGCTACATATTATCCTGATTCTGACAAATTGCAAGAAATGTAAATGATGAAAAATGAAAATGCCCCCTTTTCGGCCAAACGGCAACCAACAATGCTAAATGGTTTGTATTTTGGAAGTACTTTTAGTTGATTTGGGGCTTGCTGGGATTTTTTAAAGCTGAATGATTTGAAAGTTTAGAAATTGGAACTTTGAGATTTGACAAAGATTCTTGATGGGATATGCATCACAAAAGGATAACAGAGAAACGTTTGCGATATAAAAATCAGGCACCATTGCCAGCAACAAGTGGACGGATGGAAAACATAATGTCAGTGAAATCCCGGGGATTCTAAAATCCCAACATATTGATTTACTGTGACCTTTAGAAAGAAAAGAAAAAAATCTATATCCAAAAAATTCAAAAAACAGCAATTCGTATCAATTGGTATGGCACAAACAACTCCAACAATGTAAATGCAATATATGTTAAAAAAATTTGAGACAAGTGGTTTCAACTGACAAACAATCAAAACTGTAGTGCTCTTGGAAGCATAACAAACAAAAGACAAATTTGTTAAGATCGGCACAGGTTAAAAGAATAAGGGAAGTAATAAATTCGCAAGCTATATGGACGTATTTTTTGCGTGTTGCAAAACGTTGAAACAGTTATCACATGTGGATAATATATCATTCGTGCTGTAAAATAACCCTTTCTGAACACTGATTTAGATAAAGAATCCGCCAAATAAAACAGAAAACAAACTGATTCTGAAGGATTCCTAAATGTACGTGGCTCTGGAAAGGTGCATAAACAATCTTAACCGAAAACGGTCCCCCAAATTTCTCCAGCGGTTTCCCAAAATTTGCCAGTAGCCTAATAAATAATTCGTTTAAGCAAATATGGCTATTTTTTGGTATTTCAATGAAACACTTGCGGTCTCTTAAAACTACTTAGCGGTCACCCAAACCAAACCTTAAAAAAAACCTGCTCACAATACGAATGATTTTAACACAATTATTAAATAGCCAAGTACTACCACCAAGAGCGCGTTGTTCTGGATAGAAAGTTACCAAATGTCTTTTCCTCAGCTAGTGTTATCACAAAATACTCTTTATCAATTACATGAGGATACCGCTTTAAACCGCAAAAATACCCAGGACTCTTTTGTCTCTAAATACGGTAATTATTCATTTGGAATAGTGATGCACCGAACACGCCTAAAGACGTTCAAGATGAAATCGAACATTCAGTAAAATAGTAGAATGTTGTCGAAACCGAAAGGCCTGGATTTTTATATGAGATGTTGTCAGTGCAAGTAAACCCATAAACGGCATGAAACACCAGTTATTTTTAAAAAGTTGAAACCGGAATATGACAAAACAGTATAATCGCTCAAAATGTTTGCGTCGGTGCATCACTAATTACCATACACGTCCAGTGGGATCTAATATACTTATTTTCAGAGTATTTCTAGCAGCACCCGTTTTTAATACCCCTACTTCAAGAGGACATTAAATATACTGTGGAAAATTTACGGTCAAAAAGCCAACCATATTAAGCAAGCGATGCAAAGCAAGTGTTAGTCGATTTTTGACATGTACTTAGCGCCAGGTTTGAAGCGAACGCGTAAAAGATACAAGAGAAAATGCAAAAAAAAACAACGTTTCCAAATGTACAGGCATATACACATAATTAATGAGGCAGGGGGCTGTGTAGGCCCGAATAGGGTTAATATGTGTAAATATGGGTTGGCCACCCAAATATGGACACAACCTTTTTTAGTACAAAACGGTAAAGCTGCTAACACAGGAACACACAGCACACATGGTTTGCTAAATACCGATAGAAGACGTAAATAGCGCAGTTATTTAAATCAAAAGACTGGAATAAGGCTAGGGACTAAATTGAACATAAAGAACTGGGTTTTTAGGTTTGTTGCTATTATTGTTATGAAACTTCAGACTAACCCAAGTAGTCCTAAAGGTCAACATTTTTTACGCAAACAGCATTTCAAATATTTGCCCGCGCCACCTACCGTAAATTCACAAACCTGTGTGTCGTGAGTTCCTGTGTTAGTAGCTCTACTGTACAAAACAAGGCAAAACGCAAGACTTAACATTAATGCCAAGAAATGTTCAGAGCAATTCCAAATCAGCAATTAAAATTTGTTAAAAAGGCAAATAGCGAAATAAAAAATGGAACAAAACGTATGACCACACAAAAAACACATGATAAATTGTACATTTTACCAAAAAAATCACAAACTTTCTGCCAACTATTTAAAAAAGGTTGACTGTGTTTTAAGGGCAAGGCACGTTACTTGAACTCTCTACATAATGATAAAAGACTGCTACTTCCGCGCTTAATAAACAACCGACTGATTTAAATTTTTACCTCATGAGTAGGAGTAGTGACCACTGGCGCCTCCTTCTTTCATCACAAGCCTGATGTTATCGATGACAGATTCGCGATCCACCGCTTTGCACATATCATATACAGTTAATGCTGCCACCGTCACCCCAGTAAGCGCTTCCATTTCGACTCCGGTACGATCAGCCGTCCCAGCTAAACCCTCTATTGCCACCGAGCGGTCATCATAATCTAGTTTGAGCGTGATTTCTATGCGAGTAAGGGAAATGGAATGACAGAGTGGAATCAGAGTCGAGGTTTGCTTTGCTGCCATGATTCCAGCAATTTTGGCCACCTCCAAAACGTCGCCCTTGGACAGGGTATTTTCGGAAACCGCTTGAAATGCGGCATCGCTAAGACGAACTTTTCCTGTCGCCACGGCAACACGCTTTGTGATTGGCTTATTTGAAACGTCGACCATCGTTGCTTTGCCGCTGTCATTGACGTGGGTGAGTTTGGAGCTGCACTTGGTATGTGAAACATGGATATTTCTGGCCGACGTGTAAGTTGCAAATGACGGGGCCAGTAGGATTGGGCGAGTAAGGGCTAGTAAAACATTAGAATGGTGGGGAGATACAAGAGAGGCAGAGGGGAAAGGATAATCTGCAGAAAAGAAAGAATACCTTAGTTATCAACAGATCATCAAATTTGCTTGATGTTACACCTCAACGGATATGTCTAATTTTGCGTTAGTGGTTAGCAAACTGGATTAAGATCGGAATTTATGAAAGAAACTACATTGTTAAACTATTTTTTAGCACGTAAAAACGTTGTATTTCTTTCTCTTGTTCGAAAGTTTGCCGCGTTTCGCAAGAATTCGCCCCTATTGACCCACATAAATGAATTCCGTTTTGCGTTGCTAAGCGTTTTCTTTCAGATAGATGTAAAAAAATGCTTGTGATATTTGACAATTTGAAGATTTTGCGGGGACTTAAAACTGGAAGCCAAATCCGACTTACGGAAACCATACGATTTAAGAAACCCCACTTAAATGTTGGGTTGTTTCGTGCCAAGACACGCTGCTTTTAAAATTGTTTACAACTTAGTATCAACTTAGTACAGTTAATCAATCAGTTTAAAACCATGCAAAAGTGAAACCCTTCCTCACTGCAAAGGTACTAACTTTGGCGGCGAGTTCACCCACCGATCAGTATCATTGGTCGGTTTTTCATCGTTGCAAGGTTGAACATTCCTACAAAAGATTGTTTCGTTCCAAAAACTTGTTTTGTTAATATGCATAAAAAAGATACCGTTCTGATTTTACGCAAACCTGACGTATCACAACCTAGACTTCGGAGATACGCACGTTGCAATTTGCAATCACAGTAGTTAGGGTAAACATTGGCCTCATTGTTTACTTTATAACCAAACAAACCTTTTTTTGGTGTAAAAGCTTAAAATCACTCCGAAAAATCTTAAGCGATCAACATAACAGATTGCGAAATACGACAAAGCAATACGCTTGATGGATTAAAACGATAGCATCTTAAATATCGACAGACACCCAAGGAATTCGAGCTATTTCCCTTTGGGTTCGAAAAATTATAAGATCCCTTTAGGGCTCAATTTTTTGGCAACGAACCGAGCGATCGAAAGATCTCCAACTAGCAAGTTTGATGACGTCATGGTCGGTGTATGACGTACCTGCGTGCTGTTTCTTTTTCCGGTTCACCGCTGCGCCAATGATTTCCATCAGCTGCTGGTCATCTTTGCCTGATCTCAACTCGTCGCGCAACGAAACCTCACTGTTCCCGAACAAACAGACCTACAAACCACATTGTAATGTCACAACCTTTGAAAACTATAAAGACAAAGGATAAAAACAGGGAACGTAGGCGCAAACGGGTCGGAACGTCAGCTTGCCACACATCTGGAAAAGTGTTTTTCGAAATGGGGACTTTTTATGTTGGGCACGAAATTAAAAGTACAAAACGAAACCATACCTGTGTCGCATACACAAGCTTATGCAGAAAGCACCAAAGTCAACCGCAGTCAGAACCAGAGTTAAATGTCAAAATTAGAATTCATGCCTGAACCCAACATACAAGCCCGCAACTCGGTTTCGAACCCGTTTTGTTTTTTCAAAATAAGGCCTGTAGGCTCGAAAGTTAGAGTGCGACACAAATGTGGCTTTGGAGTTTGGAGTCGGCCCTGATCCAAGCCTGTTTATTAAATTCAAGCACGAAAAAGTCAGGCCTGTCTTACAACCTTGGTCAAAACACATGAACAATGTCACAGCTCAAGTTGACAGACGTGCCTCAAAGTACGGCCTAAAGTCAGAGCACATAAACCGAAAATGAAACACACGCACGAACAATTTAAAAATCTCAACAGCTTTTATCTGCTTATTTTAGATACTGTCATATTAATTCCACAGCTGTAATCTGGCGTTTTTCCACAAAAATTATACTAACAGCTGTCTTGTTGGAGTAATATATGTCGTATATCTTTCCAAGGCTTTAACGTCAATAAAAACTGTTTGAGCGGTATGTTCTATATGAGCATATAGTCCATATACCAGCTTGTGGGAAATGTTGTATGTGCCGTAAGGGACACTCGGTAATAAGTAATATAACAAACAGTAGTCAATGCTAAATCATAATGAACATGCGCCAAAAACCCTTGGCAAATATAATTCAATCAGACCTTCAGGTTTCCGTCTGCTGTGATGCGAAGTCGATTGCAAGTACCACAGAAGTGTTCGGACATTGATGTGATGAAGCCAAACTGCCCAGCATAACCGTCCACTTTGTAGCCCTGTCAACGGAATGTGCTCGTTAAGATGTTTCTATAGTGTCGGTGGAAGCTAAAAAAAACCTTTACATTTTTAACATAACTTTCACATGCAATTAAAGAGACCATAACCTTTTAGAGCGCAAAAACCAGCAGAGTTGAAAATCGGTTTACCACGAGCCAGAAAGGCATACTTAGACTTGTTGGATTATATAGCCTGTTATGGAAACCCCTCAAGGTTATGGAAAACCCAAACAAACAAACAACAAAACCACTTTTGAAATCAAATTTGTCATTGTACAAGGCAAAAAATGATCAATTGTGTTTTTTACCTGCATCATATCAATTGTTATACGTGCTACATTATCACTTGTTATATCAATTGTTCCGTGCTGGATTTAAACTACTTTTATGCGTCCGTATGTCAAAAAAATTCGGAAACAAATACGCACGTAATCATTCAGCTTGCCAAACGCGGTGCATAACCAATACGCAATAGGCTAAATTCGTGCTAATCGTAGTGCTAAACTCCAAATACATGTGCCATAAAGGGTATATTGCAAGCTCGTCTGGTCGTACAGTGGTGTACATGTAAACCAAAATTGTAAAACTCACCCACAAGAGTTCCATTTTACGTCCAACAAATTTCCTAAGTAAGGTAAATACTTGTTATGGCTTTTTGTGTGTGTTTTGATGCTTTTGTCAGTTTCGAAGAAATTTGACTTTCAAGTTATGCCATAAGCCTGATGAAGGCGTCTCGTATGCAACGTCGAAACGTCGAATAATTAATACCAAAATTGCTGGAAGGGCAATACTCGTAATTAGAAAGAAATGCAAAAAGCTATGCCTGGCGCATATGTTTCAATTGAAACACTCTCAGACGCTGAAAATAGTTAAGAGGGCGACTGGAACTTTCATTGGGGTTGTAACGTAATGTGAAGTAGATGGAAAAATGGGCGAGCAAAGAAAGCAACTCGTATGACATGCAAGGCTATCGGCAACAACAATCGGCATTTACTTCGGCGCTTTAGGCAGTTTTACGCGGCTTATAACGCCGGTAGCACTGCCGGCTTGTCACGGTTCCATTATATCGTTCCGCCAAAGAATTCTGACTTGTCATCGTATCACAGACGGGACAAGCATTAGCTCCCTGACTATGCGTTTAATCGCAGTTCAGATCTGCCTGAGCCAAATTGCAATTGACTCAAGAATTTTTTTGTTTGTGTAGGTTAGCCTAACACAGTGGTTCTTAACCTTTTTATAACGGCCGAACTCCTACGATATTCTTCAGCCTTTGGTCGAACCCCAAAGTTACATCCTAGGTTTTTGACTCATTTTGTTTGGTGGGTCATAATTATAGTTTTTGTTCAAACGCAGTGCCAACAGTTACTTATTGTTACTTTGTTAAATTCTGACACAGTAATACAAGCAACTTGTTTAATGATTGCTTTAATTCCGGCAATTTTTAGTTTTTACCAAAATAAAGCATTGTATTTTTAGCATCTGTACACAAACATGAAAAAGATAAAGAAATTAGTTTTTGGTGCCAACAAAATTTCGTTGTGTTTCTGCTTACGAACAACGCGAACAGTGCTCTTGTTAAATCAAAAAAGAAAAGAAAACCTTAGTGAATGGGTGCACAACCATTTTGTTAGGACGGCCGCATCGCAGATTCTTATTTTACCAACGGCCGCCATTTACCTGCTTATTTTTTCAAAAAAATACTTGGTTTATATTATGTATTTACCATCAAATACCGCCCAAAAAGCCCAGATTAATTTCTAGCTCGGTGCACAGATTGAGCTGCACAGCGAGGAGATCAGTCTTAAGTGTTTATTATGTAATAATCTATATTGTGATGCTTGGTACCTGTTTTGTTCGCATTGTTGGCACACAATAGGCGATCAAAAAGTCTGACACATATGGTTATTAGGCTGGTATTACTCTTTTTAGTACCACAAAAACTGTTTAGAGATGTTTAAAACAGCCCTGCCTAAGTTTAACCTTCCAGTGTTTTGATATTTGGCAAATACAAATTGCTGTGTTTAGCGACTTTCGACCCTAAAGTTTGACAAAAACGAGTGATTTGTACTTCAAAAAGACCTTCGTCGAACCCCGGATTTGGCGTTGCCGAACCCCTGGGGTTCGATCGAACCCCGGTTACGAACCACTGGCCTAACATAAGCAAAAATGATACATAGTATGTTTAGGTTAATGGGTTTTCAACCGGTGAAAAATAAAATAAAATCTTTACGTTATTTCTTGTACCCTTTCAAATCTCATGAAATCACATTTTATAGTTTTATATTCAAGATTAGGAAAAAGTGTTTTACAAAATAAGGTGGTAGCAATTGAACTTAAATTTTAAAAGACGTTATCACATATATAACAAATATTTTACATTTTCAAACCAATTTCTATCCTAAATTGTACACTGAAGATTAATACCATTATAATATTATTTCCATAGTATATTTCCAAAGTAGGAGGTTATTAGCTATCTAAAGAAGGAACGACAGTCGAAAGTTTTCTGTTCAGCGACAAACAAAATGGTAGCGACTTTTAATATTCTCGAAAAAGCTTTATTTCTCGAAATCATTGCAAAAAATATGACACAAAGTTCCTGATCACAAAGTAACCACTCTTTACGCTAATCCCTAACTTATACGCAAACCTTACCGAGTTTATCTCCAACTAGGCCAAAATGCGTATATTTGCTTTTTGAAGGATACTATACGCAACATGTATATAAGCATTGAGCCATTTGATAAGTAAGATACAGACAGTGCCAAATGTTTTGACCCAAAACGTCAGTGCAGCTGGTAACAAGACATTGGCCGTATTAACTAGTGTAGCCGCATGGTTTTTATTAACGATACAGTTTTGAATTACATCATTTACAACCTAAGAAATCATTTTTAAAACTAAAATGCAGAAATTGTGAGTGTTAAATATTTTTGGTACATATTTGTAAAAGATTCAACGTCGTATGGGCTATGCTTACTGTTACCGCGTGTTATATTGTCATTTTGTTTGATTCAAATGAAAAGTGTGTCACCTGTCGCAAATCTGATTACGCACTACTGACGTTACTGCTTTTTTTTGAGAGAGGGGCAACATGTTTAACGAATTATAATGAACCTAATAATATACATTTGTAGATGAATATACGCATGAACAGCATCGTCATGATTATTGTATTTTTGTCATATTGTTATAACGACCTTTATGCTTCACTAGTGTGCCAGATTTCGAACTTGCAAACTAATTTCGGCAAAAAACGCACAAAATTATAATTCACGTGAACCGCATCCCAGCCACGAAGTTTTCAGGCAATTATCAGAAGTGCGACAATCCAAAATGGCGATGTTATCACAAACCGCCCGGTATGCAGAAGCCAAAGAAGCGACGCCGCACAATGCACAATCGAGTCGACGCGTTTAGGTTTATCTGTGGGGCTGACTGGCGGCGAAACATCACTAACACCGCACCCGGAGACAGCAGTCATGGCTGACAGATTCACGTGCAAAGCAAGAACTTTCGGCCAAGCGACACAACCTCAATCTACTTTATGGAGCGTTTGTAAAGGGCAAACGTGAGGGCAAACGTGAGGGCAAACGTGATGATTTGCGCACTTATAACAAGTTGCAGTTATATTGGTTATGTCATGTAAAGTGCTGTTTCGATATTTGGACATATTTGTGAAAGTAAAAGTCACGTTATATAGCGAAAGGAATGCGACCTCTTGAACAGCCATATTGTGGCATAGCAACTCAGAACCTGGGTATCCATATCAGGCCACACATATACAGTAGTATTTTCAACGGATTGTAATGACTTTGTAAGCAAGAACAAATCGGACACAACTAACTCAATGGTATGTTCTGCACCGTCAACAAAATGATCAATCCTTAGCGACTATATAATACACAGCACAGAAACTTTGTTACACCATTTGAACCGTAGGTCCATTAAAGTTGTTTCAGTAAGGCGAAAGAATCAACCTAAAATCTATTCATTGAAGGTTAAAAAGGGCCTGAAAAAAATACAAACAGGAAATTGAATTCAAGGCTCTCGCGTGTAATATGATAAACCTTATCAATAATATAGCATTTGCTGCAGAAGGCAAAGGACCGCGTGAACCCTTTTTAACAAACTGGGTAAATAATACTTAAAAACAAGAGTATTTTTGGGCACCGCAGAGCAAAACAGGTCAGATAAATTACAAGCACGAAAAGAAGGGAGTCATTTGGAAATCATACACTGCTGGATATTGCAAAACACACTTATTGCACCCACAAAGCTTTCCGCATAGCGGTTTTGGGTTATCGCAAAATAATATTATCCGCTATGCGTTGAGCTGGCATGGATTGGCTGAAAAAGGAGGCGTGGTAAACGACCCATCGGGTTTACAGCCCGCGTATCAGTTTAAAATATATATAAATTTTAGAGTACAAGTGCATTACCGGGTTAGGATGCCTTTCCTCCTGTTTGCAATTTCCGGTATGTAATAACATTAACAAAATTGCATTGTAAAGTCTTTTGTTTTTTTGTTCCCATTTAGAAATGAAAAGCGGATATAAAATGATCAAGAAAAGGCCCGGATTTCCCCCGAAACTACACGTTTAGGATTTGCGTCGCCAACGGGTAAAACTACAGGTAAAAGATTTGCACCTTGCAGTAAACTAGAACACAATACTTCACATAATTTTAGTAGGTTGGGAATGCAGAAGAAATCTCATAAGTTTTAAATAAAACTCAAACTTCCCACTTAAAACAGCGCTCCGATGTATCAGCATGACGGCAGTGATACACGCTGCAGGGGCAAAATTTACAAGTCTGTATTTTTGGACCCGCCGCAACTATGCAAGCTGCAATCATGGGGACCCTAAGTTGATCAAAAGAAGATACCGACGCTGGCCTAAAAACGTCTGTAGATGTAATCGGTTTCAAATCAGGCGAAAAACTGTGGGAAAATATAGTGTACTGGTAATTTACCACTTAAGCGAAGTTTTCGCATTGACAAGCATCTTTGCAGCATTGAAAATACTTCACTTTGTGACTAAAAAAATACATTTATGACATTAAATATTCGAGTAAACCTTAAAAAGTACTATTGACTTTATACAACTACCCTTTGCATGTACAAAATTTCCCCTTGGTGGGGAAAATTTCCCACCGGTTTAGAACCACTGCTTTGGACGTTCTTTTGGCAAAGACAGAATGTCACCAGTGACGCTGTAAAAGATAATTTACCTTGTGTGTCTCAGACTAAGGTGGACTTTATCTACCATGCAAATGCGGTCTTCACTATAGTTGACGAGGGAAACCACCGAAACAAAACAACTTGAGGTTGCAACACCAGAGAAGGTTACACGACGGTGATTTCCGAACATATAAATGCATTACGCACCTTGGTACACTGGCTGAGGTGCTGCTACAAGAATCAACCGATTTCGCAAAATAAATGTGTACCGCTGCTGTTATAAACTAACGGGGAACACCCACTAACAAAATACAGCTTTAGACATGGAGATAGCCAAATATGGCTAAATCATAATTAGGTCAAATCTCACATAAGGTTATAAACAAACATCAACCTGTGTGGTCTGCAAAGAGGCTAGATTTTCACGGCTAATTTAAGTCTGTAAGTCGGACCTAGTGACATAGTCCAGGATGGGGGTCCTGTAGTCCATATGTTAACAAGTACGGTTTTGTATGGACCTTTATGTAGTTAAATGTTTAAATGTGTTTAGGTACGAGTCCAACCTAATGATAACATGACGATAGACAGATCTAGCGGCTTCTGGACCCCTGCCCTAATCATTTGTGGGAGATTTTCTTGTAAAAAGGTAAATTTGCAGGGACAATCTTTATGTAAATACTTGTACCTGACTAAGCGGGTTTACAACCGTTACTTGCACAGAGAGAAGAAACGTTGGATTTGGTGTTAATTAAGGTGATGTAGGTTCCATCCAGTTTGCCCTTTAAACATTTTTGTTTCACCACGTTTTACCAAGTACTTATAGTTTCGACATTTAAAGTGCGTGCCAGTCAAGACTTGTTTCATAAATTGTATACGCATGGTATGCACTATGAGGGCATCACCGGGTCAAATCAGGTTGGCCAAGTTTCGACCCGAATTAGTTTCGTTGCGATGTAGCTTTCTTTTAAAGGTAACGAGCGCCGTGTGGTAAAGTTAAACTTGCGCCAAACCGCACACTCACGTTATTGCCAGCAAACATGTTGATTGCTGCAAATATTGCGGGTTGCTGCACGTTTTGCAAAATCTTAAAGCGCGACCGCAATGCGGATTCAGTCCCCGCATCGACACGATTTTTTGACGAGAAGTACACAGTTGATTTGACTACCTTAAGCTGAAACACACACCGCAAACCCTAACTTTCCAATCTTAGCCGTAATAAAGACCCTAATTGTGCCAAACAGTAAAAAAAACCACGGCTAAACAGATCTAGTGACTAAAATGTTTGTATTACTGATGCATTTTTTTCGAATTTTTTTGCACAACATACAAACATTGAAAAGTCTTAAAGAGGCAACAACATGTTTGCTACGTATTTTGAAAAGTGGTTTTTGATTACAATGTTTTATGATTTTGGTGACCGCAATTGATATTCTCTTTTATTAAATCTGTAGTGTTCTTTTGGCGAAAAAATTGGTTTGGTCGATAAACGAACATATTTTTTCATTTAAAATAAATTTTTTTTCACTTAAAAAAATCATTTAACGTGTTGAAACCCCCAAACACATGTTTTTGAACTGATGATGACAAACGCAAGTTGTCTGATGATGACGTACGCCTGTACGATAACAATAAAGATTCTTAAAATGTTTGACAAAGAATGTGTGTACTGTATGCATACTTACATCAACTTTGCATGAACCCAGGCACCAGTCAAGCAGGTTTGGTAGCGACTGTGTCGACCTCGTTCAATTAAATCCGCTATGGTGGGCTTTAAAATCGAAAACCTGATCTTGCTATGAAGCGAAAGCGCTGCACGATGTTATGGAAAGGGTTTTTTCGAAACGCACTGATTTGACATAGATTGCTGGAAATAGCATGTCTATAAGTTACATGAAAATAGCAGCGCGTGTGCTGTGCAATTTAAGGTAAATTCTGGCGCGATTTTTCCCTGTGTTGCAAGAATTTTTAGTAATAAATTCAGGTCTACCCAATAACAAACGTTTTACCAATGATAATGTAGACCACGAATGTGTTTCCTAAAACAAAACAATATTTATAAACCCGTTGATAGTACCACGTTAGACTACAACGTTGGTAGAGCCTAATATTTTCTTGTTTGTTTTAAATAAGATTATGTAGTAATTGAGGTAAAGCATCTACGGTAAGATAAAATATTGAGCCGAAACTAAGATGAAGTAAGCACATAAAGGGACTTTTTTGATGTAAATACAAATCCCATAATAAACAGGAACGTTTGACAGCCCTGGCTACAAGCAAGATTTACGAAAACAGGCATGTTTGTCACATAAAAGTCCCACAACAAGTCTTACCATAAAGCGAAGGCTTAAGTGTGTCTTGTTAAATTGCTCTTCCACAGCACACACTTCGTGCCAACAAACGCCATTGGCGAAAAATAACCCGTTTATACAAAAGGTCCGCTTAAAGGTCCGCTTAAGTACAAATATATAGTTTTTTTTCTAAATATAGTATATATAGTTTTAAAGGTTGGGGATTTTCAACCACTTTATGGTTCTCTTAACTGTTATCATTAAAAAACATGCACAACACGAATTGTTTACTATTTAATGTTGATGACAAATGAACTTTTGATCTGTGTAAACCAGGTTTTAAGGTTAACAATCCGTTTAATTTCGCCAGAATTTCACTCGTGCCAATTTGTACACGATGTCAAATCCTTGCTGTTGACGTAAGCAAACTCTATGTTGGTAGCGTTTTCATGGCAACGCGACAAAATGAGTTTACCATTGCTACACGGAACTGCTTTCGTGCTGCAATTTTCTATTCCGGCAAAATTAATCCAAACCTAATATTTTACTGTGAGGCAAACCGCTAGATTGCTAGAACAACAGCAGCCTTCTAAATTTGATCTCAAACCGACTGTCAACAAATAAAAAACGTTTATAATACAGGTCGGAATAGAAAAATGGCCGTAAACGTGACACAGTTTGATATTAAAGATTTAAGAAAACACGTTTTGGTTGTAGGTGTAAATACGCCACACAAGCTATTTTTTGTTGGATAATGATATGTTTGACGTTAAAATTCAGGGTGAAAACTGACAAATGGGCAAAAACATATTTGTACAATCGGTAAAAAGAATTTGGCTAAGTCTGTACTTGGCACATAAAAGTGCTTCGAGCGTTCAATACAACAATTATAAAAACTTCAAACTATGATCAAAAATACACTAAAACAATTTTTAAGCAAACTGTTTTTTCAAGTTCGTTTTAACCGTTTCTTTATATATACCGTACACTTTTTTATCTTGCTCCATAATTTTGCGGGGGTAAGGTTCTCGCGCACAGAAAACGATTAGTACATGTTTACAGACCCAATATAAAGTAAACCATGGTTATGCAGATTTAAACGACAAACACAACAAGTTGGGTGCGAACTGCACGATAACACGACGTGCTCTGATCATGGTTCGGATCAGCAACATCTAATGGCGTTTTGTTGCAATGCCAAGCAACGTGAGCCCGAACCGCGGCATGCAACAACAAATTTAAAGCCACAAAAAATCACTGAAACGCTTCAAGAATAAACCATGGCAAATGTAAAATCATCTGATGGTTGTGTTTTCTAATGATGCATGTAGGGTTTGTTTAAAAGGTTAATGGCCTGTAGTCTGGTAAAAAGTGGTGGTCTTTCATTTCCGGCGTGTATCAAAACCACGCATGCATCATTACAACGTTTTTGAAGTCAACACTTACGTGTATTTTTGAAATTTTGAGACAAACCATTCAAAGTTATGATCCACTGACAAGCGTGAAGGTTTAGTAACAAACAATTATTCAGGGCCCGCGGTTTTTGAGTCACCGTGTACGCCCAATAGAGACCACATTAGGGAATCACTTTCGCGATACGGACACAAAAATCGACGATATCATCAGATTTTAAAAGATTGAGCATTGCTACTTGTTTGTCAAAGTTGCCGGGATGACAAGAACTCGATAGGAAGGGTTGTTTACCACCCTGGTAGGATCAAACCAGGTCATCTACCGACGGCATTTAAACTTGTTTTGTAGTACCTGTACTTGCAGGTGATTTTAATAGATGTTTTGCAAAGTCTTGATGTAATATTTTTTCTGACTTAGTTTACTTAAAAAATACGCTATTTTTCGGGTCGTAGGGTTTGGGCATTGCTTGTTTTAGTGTGTCTATTGTTTGTGTTAGTTTTCAAAACCTGACGGATGCAGTTGTTACTCGCAATTATTTTTTATTGTGAGTATTTCGTTGCATAGCAGCAACTATTGTTTTTATAGTACAGTACATACTTGTCGTCTTGACACATCGTCTAACCCAGTGGTTTTCAACGAGTTTCAGGTCATGAACCACCAACCAATTCAAAGAATGTCGTGGCCCATTCCGTTTTCGAGTTTTGTGTAAAGTAGGCATAGACAACAAGCATTTTGACTTAAAAATATTGTTTTTCAAAACCAATTTTCACCTTTAATTTTTTAACAATTTTTAACAATTTTTAACAATTTTAATGCATGTGTATTAAATTTCACCAAATATACTTGATGTCCTGTGGACCATCTAAAAAGTCATCATGGACCACTAGCGGTTAATGCAACACGATTTAAGAACCACTGGTCCAACCACTTAAGGGTCAGTCTCTCCTTTACTGGACATGGCATACAGTTAAGAGATTGACCAAACTTTAAACGAGGCAGCAAAAGAGTCTGCTTTATAATCAATTGGTCAATAAAATCGGACATTTTTTCTCAATGATTGCTTTATCAAACACGTCCTATTAATCTGGTATATGCACCACGAAACAGTCTTGCAAAAAAATTCAAAAGTTTTTCGTATTCTGAACGGGGCGGTTTATTTTAAAAGATGAAGTTAAACGCTCTTACCTTGGACGTGTCGTTCTTTGCATCCTCCAACCTGACAATATTAGGAAACTTTACGTTGATTGTGTCCAACATATCGCGGTAGGAAACCATTTTCTTGTCGTTCCACTGGTTTCCTGCAAAACACCAAACGTTTCCAACGAGTACGGAGTCTGCTACATGAATAACGGCAAAATGGTGTTTTTTTAGAAAACGGGGCTTTCATGTTAAAAACATATTAAAACTGTCTCACAGTATACACATTGCACGTTTAGCAACGCTTCACTTGGGCTAGACTGATTTTAAAATTGTAGGTTGTATACAAAAACTGTTGATCGCAAAATTTTACATTAAATCTCGCAAAACCGCACAACTCGAGCTTATGTGTGTATTTATTCTAAAACGAGTTAAAAATGTGAATGTGAATGAATGGAAAATGTAAATGAATTCCTCCTATTCACATGTCTATTTTTGCACAAGTAATTCAAACTCATGACATCAGCAGGTTAAACGAGAAAGGTGGCTTTCCTAATTATTGCCATTTTATGTATTCTATATTCTATTTCTTATACCATTTGACATGATTGCTTTCGCAAGCAAAAACGAATGGGACCCCAAACACACGTTCGTACGAATTTGTTACTGTATAAAAGTATGAAAATGGTGCGATTATTTTTAGAATCTGGAGGACAAATTAGGAAAAGCATCTGACCAAATTAAACATTTAAACTCTATTTTCATCATTATAATGTCATGCACCCATACCATAAATAATAATTAGTCTATATGGTATTACAGTATATGGTAATATAACTAGTTCCATCTCCAAAAACTTTTTTTTTTGCTCCACGTATGCAAAGTTTATTGCAATGTTTCATACCGGAACGGAACGAAACGAAATAACGTTATTCGTTCTGAGAAAATTATTTATTTCGTTATTTCGTTCTGGACCGATATTTTCATTTCGTTCCGGTCTGACCGAAATAAATTTATAACGGTATTTTTCGGTATTTCGGTCTTAACAAAAGAACATTTCTTTCTGGTCTTAAAGCGAAAAAAAAGTTACAACACACAAAAATTACTGTCGGTAGTTGTTACGTCACATATAACATTTGTCAATGATGGTCAAACGAATGTAAATTGCAATAAGCTTAACGGCGCGAAATTTTCAGCAATTGTTTAGTGTCAAATGTTCAGAACGAAATACCGGAATAAAAAATAACGGTATTTCGTTCCGTTCCGGTATTTTGATTTTTTTTATTTCGGTATTTCGTTCCGGTATTTGAACCAAAAATTATTTATTTCGTTCCGGTATAACGTTCCGTTCCGTTCCGGTATGAAACACTGGTTTATTGGGAGTAAGCAATTAGTTTGCAACGTTGGAAAATATGAACCTTTTAGCGGGAAAGCACATAAATATTAGTAACTTTTGGTCAAAAAGCGTGGTCATGTTTCATTCCTGAAATGGGCGTGTACATCACTCCACATTATCCTCTTAGTAACGCTTTAGTTTAAAAGCATATCTGATGTCGCATCTTGGGTCAAGTTCTGCAACAATAGCACTTTTATCTCGTGCCATTTTCAGGCTTGTGTTATCTCGCAGATGGATCACAAACACTTGCAAAGTTACCAACGTCACCGTGTGTCAAGATTCGGGTCGTGGCATCGCCATTTTCTAGGAACGTAGGGCAACTTGCCGCATTTTGGTGCTCTTAGCCAAGCACTTGGAAACAAACCAATAGGTTTGATTGACAATACCCAGAATTTAGGAAGATATCTTTTTGGCGAAGAGTGCGTACTTTAAAGATCGATAAGTTGCGGTTAAGCCGAAATTGCAGACAACAACAGCTCTTATGGTGTGTTTTATGGAAAACAAGTTGTCACCAAACTTGGGTTCAACTTTCAGCAGCAGATGTAAAATAGTTCATTATGGAAATTGTGTAAACACAATTTAAAACCAGGGGAAAATTGTAAAGACTTAGTCACAGGGTGGTAACTTTATTTTGTGAGAAATTTTTAATCATTCCACAAACAGCATTGTTTGTTAGTTTTGACACCACATTTGTGCCATAACGTTAGCATATTAAGTAATATGTTTTAGTGGTGCGCCAAATCCGCCTTAAATGGTTACATCGGAATTAAAGCAAATCGCAATATTCGCCTGAAAGACCTAATCAATTTGGTCAAGCCAAGAATACTAAAAATTTCAAAATATCATACCAGGGGCAAAAAACAGTTTTTTGCAGCGGCGTTCGAAAATTCATCGATGATATCTTATGTGAATGGTCGGCATTTGTATGATGCCAACGCAACAGGCTGCTTTTACAAATTATTTGAAATTTGTCTGCAAAAAATCATTTCAATCCAAAACATGTTCGCCTAACAAGACCGATTTGCCTAATTTCCCGCAAAAGCTCAAAACCCATACAAAACGTTTTATGCTAGTTAAGAGTAAGGAACTATGCTGATAACAAACCTAATTTTAAAACTCACACCATTCTACAACCCTTAAATTTACTGATATTAAAAGAAAACGTCATTTTTCCTGCAGTAAATCGTCACTTTGACCTTTCCGTTTATGTTTAAATTTTGCTTTAATTTTTTTTCCAGGTAAATGTGATGACAAAATATGAAGAAATCCAGTCATACGTTTCATGATGTCACTGCGAATGATTGAAAGCAAGCACCAAAATACATTTAACATAAAATTGTTTGCGAAGGGAAATCACAAATATTTTAATCAATGCATATTTACAGATAAGGGTGTGTCTGTGTGTTCAAACCTAAAAATCTCTTCTGGGGCAGTTCTTATACGCAATTTGGTATGCGTCTTGTGAAAAGGTATTTCGTCCTACAACACAAGACAAAACACAAGGTGCAAATCGTTGAATCGAATCAAACCGACCATGTTAACCCCGTTTTTGTGTATTACATTGCGGGAGTCCATTGATTGGCGTAAAGACCTGAATCTGTCAATTTTTACTAATTGTTTTGCTGTGATGGACAAAAAACTAACAGCCATATATTTCAACTGTTTGCGATTGAATCAATATAGAAAAACCAACGAACCGTCAAAAGGCATGTACTCGATGAACCTCACGTCGACATTCAGATTCCTGGTAAGTTGCACAAAGTCGCAGATTTCATCTTCGTTCACCCCGTTCATCACCACACAGTTGATCTAAAAAACAGGATTTGAAGATTTTTAAACGACGATCGACGAAGCCAATGTATTTTCAAATTAGGTTTTTAAATTTTGTCGGGTTATGCTAACAAAAATTCGGATTCAGTAAGTTTTTAATTACAATATAAATTTGCAACAACGCTTCGAAGAGACAGAAAAAGGGTGGATCAGCAAATGCATTAAAATGTATCGCGGTTCATATAACGCATAAAATGGGGAACACAATTTATATTCGGCGTATAATTTTGGAACAGTACACACCGAAAAACGGACATAGCTTGATCAACACAAAGCTATACGGATACAGAGTTTGTACATAGTAAATTGTTGAAACGTCTCCATATATTCATTTTAAAAGTTATAGTAGCTGTGTAAAAGTTTTATTACTGTGAATATTTCGATTCCAGAAAACAGTCTTGTTTCAAAGCTTTGCAGACAACGCGGAAATTTCGTACTGAAACCACAAAAGTTTCGGAAGGTTATAATTTCAGCTTCCGCAACGCCGGCGACTGAGGTCACTTCTGAAAGCGTGACTTGGCTTTAGCAGATACACGGTACAAAAGCGGCGCGGGTCACGCATTTAGCATTGTACGCTAGTCGCTGACTTTTGATCTGCGGTGGCGGCGAAAGTAGAAAGAGGCAAAATTCGCACACATCAGTCGGTTGATCCATAAAGCTTGTTAGTGGTCAAACTAGACTTTAGAAGTGCGCCAATAATGGCAGTTTGATTGCTGAGGCAAGGTCGAAAGTTCGGAAGTTCCGGGTACTCGATTTATCCTGCGTACCATCAGGTTTGAGATAATGCATCGGCTTAGCACTCAAAAATAGAAATGTCATTATTCTAAACCACAAAGCTAAGTTCCAAGATAATTCAAAAACACGTTGCAACCAGTTTCATACCGTGAAAGGCAAAACTTTTCATTTCAGGAAATAAATGTCATAAGAGACCCAAGGCAAAATATATTTAAATCTGATTAAAAATAACATGTATTTTGTTTATTCGCCATCATCAGTTACCTGTTCAAATATAATCTGACGTTTGGTAAATCGTTCTGGGATCGGCGTTTGAAAGTTGCTTTCCGCCAATTCTATGTGTTATTTGCCACGTTTTGAAAGGGAAAGAAGTTGCACAAATTAAACTAATAATTGCCTGACCGGGTCAGTGCAGGAACAAACATTGGCCGTCGAGTCCTTGACACCAATTCGTATAATCTTGTGTTCGAGTAATCGTTTGATAATAAATCCACTTCCGTGACTTTCAACGCAGCTGGATAACGTGTTCAGCTTAGGGTTAATTCCAACGAGGTTTCAACCCAACTAAGCTAAAAGTGGTTTTTCATGTTCCAAGAACGAAGTATTATCCTTGTGTGTAGGTCAAATCACACAAGGAATGCCACCCCAGTTGTTTCTGAGAACGCCGATACGGGAGAAAATGGCAGCGCCACACCATGGGCAGCACTGTCACGAGTTTTAAACTTATCGTTAGTCGCATCTCGTTTTAACCTGATCCCGCCGTCGCACAGAATTAAGGCGTTATACGATTATTTGTGGTTTCCTAGAACTTTGGAATTTCGGCGGGCGAGGTCAGATCAGCTAAATGGTGTAAACTTGCGAAAACACGTAAACAGGAACAGGAATGGGTGTGCTACATTGTTGACGTGATGAAGAGAATTTTACATTTTTTGTTGATCTTTCCTTGATTATTTTGTTTCTTTAAATTTCGCAACTGCAAACTTAACCATTATATTGTTCAGATGTTGCTTGCAATTTCAGATTTAAAATAGATGCTACTGCACCATTTTTTAAGTAGTAACTGCGCATTCATTTGCAAGCTTAATTTAGGTTCCTGTGGCCGCTTTGTAAAGCCTTTTATTGACTGCCTGTTTAAAAAACACACTTTAATGTCATTCGGCACAATGCCTACACGATGTTTCAGAATTTATCACAATTTCGTTTTTAACTACTTCAAATAGGTTCCCATTTTGAAGATTACAAGACCGGTTAGAAATGCGAAACATTCCAATACTGCAGCGTATAATTAACTTTACGGTCACAAGCCTTATGAACGATCTTGGTGTCAATCAAGCTTTTGTTTCGTGGAAATCTCTCTTCCTGGCACACGTACTTGTGCCAGCAGCTTTGTTTGTTTAGGCTACATAACCACCAAGCGGTGTGAAAACTGCAGCATCATGGTATAATGCTGCTATATATAAACAGTATGTGGAAAACGCACTAGAAAGCAACAAATTGTACGTGTGTAATGAGCATCTGCGTGAAGTGGTGCGGGAGAACTTGAAGTTTATCATCTATTATTGGCCTGGTGCAGCTCGTCTGAGCTACTGCCAAACTTTGCTACGAAATTCAATTACTTTACGAGTGTTTTCGAGGAAAGACGCTTCCGCACATGTGGTGGTATTTCTGTAAAAAATTACCACTTCGAAATCATCTCAAAGTTTCGCAAAAGGATTGATAGGCCGCAAGACGGCGCATCGAATCAAAATAAGAGTTTATAGCCAATGGTAAAACGGCGAAGCAGATTTGAAGTTGAGCGTGGGTTGTAAAGCAAAATGAAAGTTTTCCTTCAGTTTGAGAAATGTACGCGTGTTTATCTCCGTTACCTGTTTTGCGCTGTTTATTTCCGTTGCATTTTTACCCTACACCTTACTTCACGTATCCAACATGGTTTTATTTGGTGTGTTTTTTTCTGTTCAATACCACCTCTTTCCCTAACATTGGTGTTTAGTTTTAGGTTCGAACTTAACTCGTTCCACCAACGTATCCCCCAGCTGATCACCTAACCTAGTCCCGTGAGTCCCTGCCACATAACGCTTGTAGTAACGATGTAGCTGCAGCACGTTTACCATCTACCCATCAAGTGTGCCCTCTACTTTTTCGCGCTTTATAACGTCTCAATGTTGCGCAGTTATTTCTGGCATGGCAAACATTATGGTGTAATTGTGCCCCTACAATTTTTTTTACTCTAATTAAAAATAAACTTTAAACCCGAAATGGTGTTTATAATCAACACAAATGGTACCACAGTACTGGCTACAAAAGCAACAACAACTCAGTACCTTAACTGGGGAAAATCCCATAGCCACTGCAGATTCAATTCCTTTCATGACTCTGTCCCAGCCTCTATGTCGAGTGATCAACTCAAATTTCACTGGGTTTAGTGTGTCAAGGCTGATATTTAGAGAATCCAGGCCCGCTTCTTGAAGCGCAGGTAGTTTGCGTGGCAATGTGAGGCCATTGGTTGTCATGCCAATGGACTTAAGATTGCTGTATGGCTCCTTCATGGAATTCAGTTCCTCTGTAATGTAAACACAATTTTCGGTTTTCTGAAAAACTTACAACAATTAAGTTTTTAGCAAAAGACAATAGTTAGGTATTTTTATTTCATGGCTAAAAAGTCAATTGATAGAGTTTCCAATACCTGGGTATGTTAGCTCTTATTGTGTGAATCTAAAATATTTTGCAATATTTAAAAATAAGCATAAGCTTTAGCTGCACCAGCTCCTGAAAAATTAATGTCTTATTCTATTATAAACTGTGTGTGTTAACTCTACTACTTTACTTTGTTGCCTTTTCTCCAAATTATTCATTAAAAAAATACAAGCTGAACAACCATGCTTCCACAGGCTAACCTATAGCTCACCGATAATATCACAGAGGTCTCTTCTTACAAGAGGTTCACCACCAGTCAATCGAATTTTTGTGATTCCTTCTTCAATAAACAACCTGGAGAGCTTGATAATTTCATCCTTAGAAAGCAATTCCTCCTTGGGTGTTAACTGGATCCCTTCAGCAGGCATACAATATTTACCTGCCAAATAAATAGGAAATATCTGTTCTGCCATCCAAGGACATGATCAATGCTTAGACGACAAAATAAGTCTCTGAATTATGTTAAAAGCTTTTCAAGTTATAACCACATTTCACTGTCAAAAATGTGTTCTAAAGTAATAAATAGTAGAACATTTCATTGCCTTCATTTAGGTTAATAATTTGCATCACAAAAGCAAAATACAGTCAAACTTCGATACTATGCCACCCTTTGGGACCGAGAGAAAGTGGCATAGTAGCGAGGGTGGCATAATAGCAAGGGTTGGTTGTAAAAATAGCTTTGTGATGTGACATTGTACTGTAATGCCACGTTGTGTTGTACGATTGTAATTTATTACAGTATACAGTATAATTTATTACAAAAAACGGATAGATCGTGCATAGAACAAACAAGATCTGTTAGTTTTGTCAGGACACAAGCACGGAACGGCGTTTGCATAACTCGCTGCAAAGCCGTGAAACCTCTTAACATGACCACGTTTGTTTACTCAACGATTTGTTTTTCATGTTTTCTCTGTTTTATCATGAGCTCAAACCGAAAATTGTCAGAAGGCCCAATTTTCAATCCGGAATCAGACCATTAATACAGTAATACTGTACTCCCATGTGTCATCGTATCAAGGGTAAGGGGTGGCATAGTAAATATATTTTCTATTGAATTTAGTTGGTGACTATCAAAAGTGGTATAGTATCAAGGGTGGCATAATATCAAGGTGGCATAGTATCGAAGTTTGACTGTACAATTAAATTTTGACCAAGCATATAAAAAATAGCCAAAAAACGAGTTCCATTGTTCTTTCAAAGAAATAAGAAAATATATTTTGCCCAATATTTATGCTCATTGTTAAATATATATTACAGACTACAAAATGGCTTCAACTCACATCTTAAGTTGCATCTTTCAGTTAAAGAAATTCTCAGGTAAGTATGTTCACGATTGAATTTGTCAAGAAGAAAATGTGACAATGGCAAAGGTTCTTCTTTGAGAAGGGTTTGCAACTTCTGCATCCTTTCTGTGCTTTTAATCAGTGGCAACGCACCTGTAACCTTTAAAAAAACAGCAATTAAAAATAAATCCAACAACATAAATTTGACAACCCCCCCCCCCAAAAAAAAAAAATTATTGGACGTTTCTTATTGGATGTCCCCATTAAAACAATTTTTTTAACTTGATTCATTTTGATTACGGAGCATAAACAAATTAAATAAACTAAGAAATTTTAATCCCCATAGTTGTAGCAAGAATGCACGTTGAAACTGTAACACTGTTTTAGCAGAAACAAACACAAACATACTTACAGCGGGTTTTGTTAAAGGGGCTGCTACATGAGCAAATCTGTATTCAACACTTGAAAAGAGGCAGCACGGTTTCATAAACATAGCTAAATGTAATTTTGAGGATATCATTTTGAACTTTTATCAAATCATGTACTTAGGCCTGCAAACAGAATTCAAAAAAGCATGGTCACAATGTATGAAAAACATGCTAAAAAAAATATAGCAAGGGTCATTAAAAGATTTAATGAAAAATAATATTCCAAAAGCTTACATGCTTATACACTAAATACATGTTTAATTGATATGGCATATCAAAAAGTAAGTTATTTGAAACTGCAGTCTAATAATTACACCTAAGTCATTGCAAAAAGCAATCTCTAAAATTATTTGTGCATTCCAAATACTTGTACAAATCAAGTAAGGAAGTAACAGAAAAACTTAACCTGGAATATTGTGACCCTTAAGCAGTGTGCATGTTCAATATTCACTTTAAAGGCTTTCCTGTCAAGTAATTGCATTTAAATGTTATCATACACAACACCATCTCCTTTATATGTCAGACTAGATTTTGCCTTTTTTTGTTTCAAAGTCGACTTTAAGTTAAGCCAAATGGCACATCATGCACTTATCTGCAAGAATTTACCAAATAAATAAACCCAAAGCCATTCAATGACTAGTTTTGCAGCGATTTTGACTGGCTTCTCAAAACATCATTGTTTCTTGCAGAAGTGTCGCTCATTTACTTGATCAGGGCTATTACGACAGTAAAACCTGTTTACTAAGCTTGCCTTGAAATTCCAGCAGGTCTTAGGTCATACAGGATTTGGTTGTCCTTGTATACTGGCAGTTTTTCTGCAGCGTAAACGAAAAACGAAATGTAAGATAAAAGTGTCATCAATCTTTTTCCCTTAGTCAGCATTTGCTTTGCAAACTGTGTGCAATGAACCGTAACAAAAAATGTCCGGTATTGAACTTTTTGCTCCCTACTGTAGGGTTACCGTATCTGCACGAGCAAAATTCCGGACGTTTAGATAAATATCTCAGGCGACACCAAACATGGATAATAATACGTTATATTGCATGTTGTCACACGCTAGCAACACAAACAGTTTCACTTTTCGTAAAATAGCATAGGATATTATCACAGAGACAAAAGACGAAGTTTTGTTTCCTAACAAGTTACAAAACAAAAAGTTTCCACAGGATCCGGTTATTTTAATTAACAGAGTATTAATAGCTTTTTAGACGCAAAAAATAGCCTTGTTTCACCAACTTGCTTGTAATTCATGCTGATAAGCTGTTTTGCGTGAATGTAGGTAGTCTACCACCATGCACCAAAAACAGCAGACAACAGTTGAAACGTCAACCTTTGATTACCAAAGGAAAAGGAATGTGAAAACTGCTGCAGGTTAGTCTACAGGACGCTTAAGAGTGTTTTTGAAGATTAATTCCGGACACAAATTTTACGCCAAAATTCCGGGCATGTCCGGGAAATTCCGAACGTCTAGTAACAACCCTACTGCTATTTTTCTTTTGCTTCTTTTCAATGGGATTTTGAAGTTGGCCTACTTTTCTTTTTCTTGTTTAAAAGTTTTTTCAACACTCCCATTATCATAACATTTTCTACCAGGCAAGTATTTACAAGCTGAGAATTGAGAACGACTTGACCGCTGCGTAATGTGTTGCCAGTAACCAGCAGTGGCTCTTAAAAATTTTTTGGTTGAGGTGAGGTTTTGTACTGAGTTAAACTTAAAGAAAATAACCCTAAAACTTGTTCATGTCCTGAAAAATTGGTTGTTTGTTTTACAAATCTGATCCAATTGCGAACCGCAGTATCTGCAGCTTGACCAAAGAGACCAAGCAGTTTATGCAAATTGGCTACAGCGGTCAAGTGGTATTACAGTCCGGCCACAGCGGTGTCAAGAGGTCAGGTGGTATTTGCAGACAACCGTCGGTAAGCAGGTTTCTGTGTTACCTGGCAACTGCAACATAAGTTTCTGATTTTTACCTTGTGTATTTGATTCAACCTAGAACCCATGTGTTCATCAAGAGGAGTTGATTTCATCAGCAGACCTGATAAATTTATACATGGGGTCCTTTGCTACAGACTTGGACAACTAGATAATAACTCTAGTTGTCTAATTCGTCAAATTAGAGCAAAATGGCGGTAATTCTAATTACAATCTAATTTAGATATACCTAGTAAGCTCTAATTCTAATCTAATTCACAATTTTCCCCAAAACGCTAGTTTGTCCAACAGCATTTTTAGGCATGTGATACAAGTATGTCCAAAGCGCACAAAGCTATGTCACCAACAAGGCCAAACCACATCACTGAAACATGTAAACGAGATTTAACCACGCTGAATTATACAGTTCAAAACGTGCAAATCGTGGAGTTTAAATTTGAGATGTACCACAGTTGGTTAGGTTTCAAATCTAATTCTAGTTCGAATTCTAGTTTAATTTATGTTTTTTGAGAAAGTGGTAATTCTAATTCTAATCTAAATTGTATAAATTGGGATGCTCTAATTTTAATTCTAATCTAATTTGAAAAAACGAAAAAAAAATCTAGTTGTCCAAGTCTGCTTTGCTACAAAAAGATTAAAAAATAGTACACTGGTGATGCGAAAACTTGGCCAAATCGAAAACGTTTAGGCATTTGGCGTACACTACAGAAATAACATTTTTAAAAATGTGTGGTGGTTGTACAAATGATACAAATGTGGTGGTTATGGAAATAAAACTATTTTGCAAATATTTCATTCGTTTTTTTCGACATCGACCCGAATCTAAAATTGGGTTTTACATGTGGTGGTTGTGATTCGAGGTTTCAGTTTTGTTTTACAGAAAAAGCCAAAGAAACAAAAAGTGTGCCTATTCACAATAAACTCACTTCAAAACAATCATCAGAATCAACTGACAAACTTGATAACTCACTTGGCGCAAAATACGTTAAATGTTTTCACAAAAACTACGAAATTAAAAACAGATTTTTGGCAAAAAAGAATAAAACCACAATAAAAGAAAAGTTGTGTCACTGCTTCTCAACCATCGTCTTTCAAGATGCGGACAGTGTCCTTTCGCGTGATGTAGCTTAAGCCAGATGCCACAGTCGTGACAGCGGTGATTCCCCACAAACACTTTAGAATCACGTGATCTGTTAGGTCAAAGGCGGGCGCTGCCACCGAGCACCAAATTAAAACCATTTGCAAGGTTGTGTTTACCTGGAAATAAAAAATACACGACCATAACAACATGTTCACACAGTACATTTTTTATTTTTACAACCCTAACATAATGCTTGATTTTACCACTTAAAGCCAAGTTAACATCGCACATTTACATGTTAAGTGCAGAAAATGTATAAACTCGGTACAATTTCTGACACTTTATTGAAAACAACATGTTAAAATTTGTTAGCAATTTGTTACCTTGCTAATGAATGTTGGTGAAAGTTTTGCATTGACTAGAGTAGGATCAAAAAATCGTTTCAGTGTTCTAGGTGGTGGGCAAGTTCGAAATCGAAGATAAAACACCGAAGCTATTAGCAGCAAATCTCGGCCAATAAACAACAAAGTAAGAGGCACTACAAAACAAATTTTGTTTTAGCAAAACAATTACCTTTGCTTTACAAAAATAAAACAAGAATAACTCCACTGATGGCAATATGCCACACCACACAAGTCATTTGACAAGTTTCAATCAAACATTTAAATATAATGCTGTGCAGTAAAGTTGCATTACGCAACCAGCTATTTACATGGAATAATGTTGACATAGGTTAGGGCACCACATAACACAGCAACCAGAATCTTATCTGCCAATGGATCCAATGCAGAACCAAGAGCTGACTGTTGTGAAGGCCAACGCCTTGCAATCTGACCATCTATCTATAAATTAAATTCCAATTTAGCAATAAAATCAATGTTTTATATTGTAGTTGTCAGATATTATTTTAAATATTGTAATCTTGAACAGAGTGAAAAAAAATACCTTCAAGCAACCTGTTAGAGAAAACAGAAAAGTTATCATAACTTACCACATCAGATACACTGGCCAGTACAAACAAAGTCAAAGCCATTTTGTGTTGATTTGTAATGACCAAATGTGCAAGATATGGTGTAAGGCAAAGTCGACAAAGTGACAGCAAATTGGGTATAGTGTAAATGTTTTCTCTCTGTAAGTAATACAAATTTTTCTCTCTGTAAAAATACATCTTTTATGTGGAGTCTGTTTGACTTGAATTTGGCTTTGCCAATAGCATGTTTTGACTTGAAAATGGCATAGTTAAAGAGATAGCAAGTAAACGTACAGATGAATACCAAGTTGTTTTGTAACTAAGGGCCCACAAAATCACATAAGGGTACAGATATGTTTGTCCTGCAGTCAATTATCTGTTTTATGTAAAGGAAGTTGAATATGAAAAATTTAAAATATTAAATGCAAATTCAACTCTAAAACAGTCATTACCACTTTTGGTCAAATTCGTATATTCAGGATATTTCTACAAATTGGATAAATGTGAGACGAACCTTTACTGGCAGTTCAGAGATTTTTTCCTGCTTCTCTTCATTGTCCAACAAATTTTCCCATTTATCTGGTTGATCCTTGTTTTGACCGTCAGAATAGAATCGGGGACCAAAAAATTGTAATGGAATTTGTTGAAAACATATTTTTATGTCAACCAATCTCTTGCTTGCTTTTAGTCCACAGTCGGAAACACAAGACTTTTTTGGACACCAAACACTGCAAGAGGATAACTTTGAGAAAGATGTGTATTTGCAATACACCAATTTTAACTGGAGATTCCTTTTCAAACAAATTGTAAAACAACGCCTAGCAATATCCATCAACACAGCTAATTTCTACAATCATCAATTTATGATTAAGTTCAACGGCCATCTAAAACAGGAAAAGTGCATGAAATAAAATTAAAATTTCAAGCCATGCCAAACTGTCGGTTCTGGACAAGAATTACGAAGATCGCACAAGAGGTCAAGTGCATTTGACCCATATAACTTGCTGTTGCTAATCTCAAAGTCAAATTTTTTTGGGGTTCAAAAACCGAGTCAAGTCTTTAGAAAATGCGACTAAGTCGAGCAAGCCACGAACTAAAAATCGTTTGTTTTTTATGCACGTGCAGCAGAGAAGAGCACCCGTTCAAGATTTTTTGCTGAGTAATGATTTTTTTCTGAGATGATTTGGAATTTATTACTGAAACAGATTTTTATTTTTTTTTCCAATTTTTTTGGGTGGTCAGGAAATTGTATTTTCTTTGTAGGACACCAAGGGGACACTTAGAAACACGTATTTCTGGGTTTTATTTAGTTGTTCACGTGATGTTCTCGTTTTACCAACATCAATAGCTACCGTATTTACTAGGCTTATATTGTTTTTTTACCTGCCGTTTAATCGCGGTGGTACTAAATATCGTATTGGGCCGCATGTTACCGCATGTGGTCGCATGTGGCCACATGTGACCGCATGTTATCACACGGCAGGAATCTGTGAAGGACTTAAATATGCTTTTACGAAAAAATAATTTTGCGGACTTTTGAAAGCGCTGACGGTTAGAGCTATTAGGGTTGGGTGAAGGTTTGAAATTAAAATCAATCTAGAATCTGGTCTATTTTACCCCTGATGGGGCTGGAATTCTTACATTTCAAATAACTGGTGTATTTTAAGAGGAATCACATGCGGTCACATGCGGTCACATGCGGCCCCACGCGGTCACATGCGGTCACATACGGTATTTAGTACCACCCGTTTAATCGGGGGCGGCTTACATTTCAATTTCATACCGATATTATTTCTACACTCCAACTTTTTAAATTGTTTGGGTTTCAAAACTTGTATACATGTACAGATTATACGTCGATATACGTTCTGTTGGGCACAGTAACAAGATGTGGGCAAATGGTTGTAGTATGCATATAACAACGGAAAGATGTTTTTTAACACCTCTACATGTGGCTTACAATCGTGGGCGGCTTACAATCGAGTAAATACGGTATCTACAGCGTAAAGTTGTCTCTGATAATATTTTGTCATTCAACACTTTTATTATCACTAAACACAAAAATACTTGAGTAACTTGGACACAAACTGTGTTGGTGTCGGATCTGGATGCAGGCTGCTTCCTGTCATTGTGTTTTTGAGTAATAAAAATAACTCAACTGACTACGAGCGACACAAAGTTGTGAGTGGGACAGAAGTTGGACGCGTCACCCCGAACCAGGGCCAAACCCGATTAAAATAAGTAATCCCTGAACTAGGCCCCCCAATTGTGGCACAATTTAAAGATGGACCCCTTCAACAAACTTAAGCCGAAAACCGACCCAAAAAGCCCTAAACTCAGACCTGGCAGGCAGTTCGATCAATGTGGACTCCTTGTATGGACATATCATATTAATCTGTGCATCGAGGATAAAAAAGAAACAAAAAATAGATATAGTATGAGGCCTTAATTATACCTTCCCTATGTTCAAATGTCACAGTGGTAGTATTTTGATTCTTCGTTTCCTCATTATAGTACGTGCGTAACATAATCATCGACAAAAAGATTTCAAGACTTACATCAGTTGCATAATCTGTCATCAAGTTAGAATGACCGATTGATGACAAAATGCGGGTGAATATGTTAACTCCAGAATCTGATTTTGATCATTCTAGCAAATGCTGATTTACCTGTCTCTGATGCGTAACATTTTTGATAGCTCTTGGTAGTAGCCTAAGCGTCGGCGGTGAAATAATAAGCCTATACTGCCTACAATAGCCTTAACTAAACCTCTTTCCTTCTACGAAAACACACCTGCGTTTCATTTTATCCTACAACAAACTATGAACATAAATATTGACTTTGTAGATTTTACCTCCTCCCACAAAAGTAAAAAATTCCGAAAAAGTCTATAAAATCTACCAACTTGCATTACTACAGTACACTTCTTGGTTGGTTATAGCCTATAGTCCTATACTGTGGTAAGACTTCAGATAGAAACCATGCACAAGTTTTCATTTTTTGTCTTGTATCTTTTTGCTGTGGTTCTCGTTGCTAATGTGTATGGGGGTTTCGTTTGGCCGATATGTTTGAATAGATGTGTTTGTTTACAAAATTAGAATGGTTTGAAGTGACGTTTCCATTTCAAATATCCATTATTTAGCATAAACAATTTTTATCTTATACCTAACTTTTTATTTAAATAATACATTATGTTAAAAATTGTCTTGTCTCACAATGTGTTTGTAAAAGGAAAACTTTTGTTAACTTCTTTCACAGGGACAAGATCCGGTGGGAATTGACCCAACTCGGTAAGCAGTAACCAAAATTTGTAAAAAAAATATTGGACCCAATAGATTGATTTAAAACTAAACTTTTGTTTGTTGCAGCACTAAGGCAACTTGAGCAGAACAGAGACATCCAAAATCTTGTCGAGAAAGTCCAGGACATGAAGGAATCTCAAACCTTTTGGGAACAAAACGAAATCCAAGAATAAACCAATTGAAGGTAAAATGTATGTAGGCTTTATCAATCGCATATCAAGGTAAATTACTCGTTTTTGTTGCAACGCAAATTGCCTATTTCGTAGCATATTAATTCTATCGTCTTACTTTGCGATGTCCTTGTCGTATTCTCACGTATTTGCTAAGCTTCAACGGGAATCTGACATGCTGTGGCTGCACAATTGTTGTGACAATGACAAATTGGATAAAGTAAAGTTTAATTGGACTTGAAATGATTTCGCTGCAAGCTTTTCGTGTCGCTTCGAGTTCATGAAAAAAAAATTTGTTCATTTTTTTGTAGGAAACAATTCGTCCTGCATGATGAAACAGTTCGGTTTACCGTTCAGTTATTGTCACTGATTGAAATAAAACATTAACTGGATTTCATTGTGGTGCAGTGGTAAATGAAAACAAAGATAGAATAAATCAGCTGAAGATAGACCAGCTTTTTTTGCCAATAATAAATTCTGATAACAAAACATCCATAGAATCAAAAATTCTCGACACTGATACCGTTAAAAGTCTCTCTTTTCCTCTAATAATGTTTGAATTTATACTTTACATCACACCATGTTAGCATTAAATTTACATCACTCTTTAGTATTTTGCGAAAGGACAACACCGAACATATAATCTCATTCTGTTAGGTAAACGTGGCTGGTGACCAGGGAGTCCAACCGGAACTGAACCCGAACCCGCGAACCGGTTTGAGCGGTTTATTTCATTAAACCCGAACCGAACCCGAACCGCCAGTTTCGATTTTTTAAAAATCCGAACCGGAGTTGAACCCCATATTTTGTTTGGCGTTGGACCCGAACCGGAACCGAACTAGTACAAAATGCAGTCTGTTTTCTATTTTATGATTTTTTTCAAAACAGCGCACTGAAGAATACGCGAGATAGCACTTATAGGGCGTGTCAAAAATTACAGTGTACGGGCAAAATTTTTTTGGAGTCTGATAAGGCCAGGTAGATGATGGGTAGAATTAATTTGAAACAAATAAAAATTTGAACCGGTTTAAAAACCGCAAACCGGTTCGGACCGGATAATTTGCCCAAACCGGAACAAAACCCGAACCCGAAAATATACATTTTTAAAAACCTAAACCGAACCCGAACCCGTAAAAACAAAACCAAGTGAACCCGAACCGAACCTGAACCCATATGACAAGCGGTTCGACTCCCTGCTGGTGACCATCTAGTTTTATTGTGTAAAAATAAAACATGTTTTTCTAAACCTAACTTTGATTAGATTGACCAGAATAACTATAATGGCCTATAACAGGGGTGGCCAATTAACTGCGGCTCACGAGCCCCATGCGGCTCTTTCTGCCTTTGATTGCGGCTCTTTAATGTTGCACATGAATAACTGCAAAGTTTAGCCAAAAAAACGTTGTTGAGAAATTACTGCAAAAAACGAAAGATAAACAGGAAAATATAACTTTTAAAACAGAATGAGAGGAGGAGTTTCCATTCATTGATAATGGAGGTAAACCTGTTTGTCTTATTTGTCAATCTTCGCTCAGTCATTACAAAACTAGTAACTTGAAACGTCGTTACGAATCTAAACACAAAAACTTTCCCATCATATCAGCCTAATTTCAAACACCTTGCAGCCCAGGTGAAGACACACAGTACGCGTATCACTACACAACAATCATTATTTGATAGCGTACACTTCATCGTGAGTGAATGAATTCGTTCTTGATTTTTTTGTCTTGCGGCTCTTGAAAAACTAAGTTTTGTGATATAAGGCTCGAGCATGAAGCAGGTCTGGTCACCCCTGGCCTATAATGTAAACAGATCTTTATGATGACTAACTTACTTTAATGTTAATTGAGAACAACACATAAAGACGTTTAAAAGTTTTTGATTACGCAACAATGGGACCATTCTTGGTTTTTTTAAGAAAGCACAAAACATAATGGTCATGTACATTTTTACATTTCCTCGTGCCGTTAGTGTTCTCCAACGGCAATGTCAATAATTTGTGAAACTCGACAAACAACATTTTCACGGTACTTTAAACCCTTCCCCACTGTTCAACAACGCAGACAAAAGCAATATCGGTGATTCCCAGTAGCTTGAAGCGTTAAACCGCATTTCCAATACCCCTGAATGACTTAGCAAATTCACGGTTTTTCGTGGTACTGCAAAGCAAACACTTTTGTGTTTTGTACGCCTGAGCTCTTAAAATCACACACAGTTTAACGTTTGTTAATATTTAACCGAGTCCTTGAAAGTCTTTGTAAGTTGCAAGTCATGCCACCAAAACCACAGCGTAAGCCCAAGAAACGAGACGGTACAGTGGTTTAAAAGATTCGCTTTCGAATCTGGTTTTTCAAATGACGCTCGTTTGGAGAATAGACAGACATGTCAAAACCCAGCATTATAGCAGTTGTTTTGCAATGAAGTATACGACAGATTTATTAGGTTGTTTTACTTTTTGATAGAATATAGCAAATACATAAGTTGTATTTAGTTAAATCACGAAAAAGCAAAAAAATGGGTATTGTGTTATATCATCTCGACGCTAGTCCACCAAGCCGTTCTGTGCTTATGACCTTAAAAGCACTTAAGCTAGAATTTGAAATAAAGCCAGTTGATTTGTTTGCTGGAGAACATAAGAAGCCTGAATATTTAAAGATAAACCCAAGAGGAAAAGTCCCAGCCCTAGTCGATGGGAAATTACAGCTTTCTGAAAGGTATATGATACGATGAGTTGGTTTTTGGTTAGTACATTATTGCTATGTTGGAATAAAGCGCACGTATAACGTTAATTTACGGACCCATAATCTTTCCGCTTTTGTTGGTCGTGTAAAAGACTAAAATCATTCGACCAGTGCCTAGTTAAGCACTAAAATCTTTTGGATCAAAAAATACCTTTCGGATCAGTTTTAGAAGATATCTGGACAAGTGTTGCCAAATGTTTTTAAGTAAACATATGTTAAATACGTGGGCTTCTACAAACTTGCAAATTACCGAAACCGAAAACAGTAAGGCACTTAACCGAACAAGCAAAGGGCGCCCGCACACACTCACACACCACTCAAAGCAACGGGAATTATCCCAAGAGTTGGAGATAAGTCCCGAAAAACACCTTTGAAAAGCGCTTTAATGTGGCATTAGGCAGTCAAACAAATTAAAAATAAGGCTTGTTTCATCTATCCACCGAAGGCAAATATTGACTAGGCGCAGGCAAATTATGCTGGTTGCTGGTACAAGATTGCCAGACTTTAACTTATATTTTTTGACATGTTTCAGCCGAGCGATCATTCAGTATTTGATCAACAAATATGCGAAAGGAGCAGACAAAGCTCTTTACCCAGACGACCCGGACAAACGTGTTCTGGTTGACATGGAACTCTATATTTCAGAAATTGTGTTTGAAGCTTTTCTCGGCCTTGTAAGTATAGTGGTTGCTTGCTTACATTCATACAAAACCACACTGGTTATTATCAATTCTGACAGAACTGTTTTTAACTATATTATGTGTCACACAGCTATGGTAAACAACCTAATTGTTAAATGCACAGTCTATTGAAATGTAAAAAATGCAAGGCTGCTCCTGCAGAAGCTTTAAATATTGCCGTGTTTGTCACGCCCAAAAATTCTCTTGCATATTCGGTTTTAGGTTTTTGAGTCAAAAATTGCAGGGCAACATTTCAACATTCCATATGCGAATGTTTAAACATTTAGACTCATGACCAAAACAACGCAAAAGCGATGTAACACTTATCGCAACAGTCGACCTTAAACATTTTTTCTCTGATACATTAACCTGCAAAACTGTACCTTAATTTTGCCGCGTATTGAGTTACATGGTATTTGCTTCTAGAACCCACCTGCCATGTTACTTAAGGGCGAAAAACCCAGCAAAGAAAAAGTCGAAGCGGTCCAGAAATGTTTAAAGGACATTAATGACCGACTGGAGGGGAAACAGTACCTGGCGGGAAATACCCTCACAATTGCAGGTTTGATGTTTAAGAGTTCGCCAGAAGCTTATTTACACCCCACTGGGTGTATTTGGGTACTTAAATAATAGTGTATCGGATACGTTTCGGCTTTCTCACACTTATTACGTTTTGAAATTAACATTATTGGTGTGCAAATGAAATCGGTTTGTTTTACAGACTTTAGCAGTTACGCGAGCGTGGTCTTTATCAAAATCTTGATTGACGACATGGGCAAAATTCCAAACGTGGAAGCATGGATGCAGCGCATGCAGAAGCTGCCATACGACGACGAGGTCAATGGACAAGTTATGAAAAAACTTGCCGTTATGCTTCAGGAGAAATTGAACCCGAAAAAGCAAACACAATTTTAAGTTTATTGACGTAGTGTTGAGCATGTGTATTAAACTAAAATATTTTTTGCTGAGTAATGTAATTGGTCGTAGCGTGATAAAATTACAGCTACGTTTCTGGGTTTTTGTTTTGCTCTAATGACGTTTTGACATGCTTTTAACTATTCTTGACAAATATATTTCAATTGAGTTATGTTGTATTCAAAGTGTCAAAAAATACCGTTACTTAACCTAATGAGTCAAGATGCACATAAAATCATAACTGGGATCAGCCCTAAAGCGAAGCTACTGCGAAGTATACTAGGTAGGTAACGGTGCTTGACTTTCAACGGATGCCCCCATGAGCCAGTAGAGCGCGAGTGCCGGAAAGACTGCTGCCGTGGGTTCGAATCCCACCGCAAGCTTCCAGCCTACGCCTTGCCATATGGGAATACTTGGCGACCTGCTGGTTCGGTAGAACGGCTTGGACTTGGAGTACTGCTTATGTGATTTATCCTTATGATTAACGGAGTTGTGGGAAAACAGTTTACCACAGAAGTCCTGAATTGATTTACCGACGTGATTTAACCTAACGAAATCCCCCCCAAAACAATCCCTTTTTCATCGTACTTGTCCCATGTGATGAAGACTTTTTGAAACTTTTGTTTATTAACGTATTCATACATATTTTATAGTAATTTCTTTGTTTGAATCTTGGCTTATTTCTTTGGATTTAACTTTTCCTGACAGTAAGCTGTGGCAGTCTGCATGGCTTTATCATTGACAGCTTCACTGTAGGGAAGGGCCTTCATTCGCCCCATCCAGAGTACGAGCTTAGGAAATTCACCGAAAGCAGAGAACTTCAAAAGGTCGAGAAACAAAACAGCGGTGTATCCAAAAAAATCTGTGCAAAAACGTATTATTTTTAATTCGCATACTAAACTTAACAGCGGAGTTTACTGCGACTAATTTGTAAACCAGACAAAAATATCAGAAAGTTTAGGCACTTACCGGCAATTGTTAAGGTATCTCCGACAAGGTAGTTTTGATTTTCCAATCGCTCGTCGAGAAATTTTAAAGCGGATTTCGCTGCGTCCAATTTGTCGTCTTTTGGTTTCTCTCCGCGCTGAAAGATTCCTCCAATATTCTTCAAAAAAACACCAATGATCGCGAAACAATTACAGCTGAACTTTGGTTTGTAATACACAGCAGGATCTCATTGCTTGGATGTATTTTAGCTTAGACAGCCATTTGTGTCAAAAATCGAAATTTGATAGCCTACACAGTTTTGTCCCAAATTACAGCAACAGAAAAATGTAAATAATGCACATACCATGTATTCGATTATTTGATCAAACACCCACTCCGTTATATAGAGGTACATGTCGACTTGCACACGTTTTTCCGGGTCTGTAGGATACAGTGATTGCTTCTCTCCTTTCGCGTACTTGTTGCAAAGATAGGCTGCAATTGCGCGGCTGAAATAAATATGAATGTATATGTCAAGGCTACAGAAGTCCAAGCAAAGGGTTTAGTAATTTCGCGTTTGGTTTGGTTGAAACAAGTAGGAAAAGCAGATGTTGTGTACAATCGATTTAACAATGCTCAAACAAACCGTAGGCTGTATTTCTATGTGTGCAAATAGTCAGGCTCCCAAGTTTTCAGAAAAAATGGAACCTGTGTGCTCCTTATCTGCCCAAATGACAATCTAGTATAGGCTCTCTTTCAAACTTTCTTCACAAAACTTTTACTAGGTTACGTCACATACCTTTCGGCCAGTTTTAAGTCTCCATCAACAAGAGCAGGGACCTTGCCTCTTGGATTAATCGCCAAAAATTCGGGTTTTTTCTGTCCCCCTTGAAAAAGTTCGACGATGTTGGTTTTGTATTCCAGGCCAAGCGCTTTTAAAGTCATCTCGACGGAGCGACTTGGTGGACTGACGTCATAATGGTAAAATTGGATTACCATAATTATTATCTGAATGTTATGCAAAACCGTGAGATTTTAAACAGGTGAAATTACTGAAAATTGTAAGTGAAATGTAAATGTAAGGTACTACTCCAAACAGGCCTAAAGGAACGACTCAAGAATTACCTTCTGCACAAATACTATACTATAAAGTTGCCATGCATTAACATCAAATAAACTTTTTTTGCAAGTACAACACACAACGAATTGTCACAATATAACTTTTTAAAACAACGCCAATAAACTTTGAAAGATTGATGAACATTACATAAACGTTACGAAGCCGTAAGCAAGCTAAGCTATCGGCCGCGCCCTTGCAAACTTTTTCAAATAGGCCTACCACTAACAGTTAGCAAACAGGAACCGAGTGGTATGACAAACACCATTTCATTGGTTAACTCGCTTCACGTGTATTTGCTGTTTAAATCGCGCACGTTAGCAAATCTGTTCAAGTTTTGCCGAGTCATGTCAGTATGCTGAAAGGCTCAATAAATATAAATTTGCCAAGTGGCTTAAGCAAAACTTTACATGTGTTATATACATCGAACATCAAGGATTTACATTGCTCTTTGAAGTATCATTTTAAAACTTTTATGGTGTGGGCCCAGTGTTTTTTTAAGGTGTATTGGGGGACCGTTTCGGCGGTTTTTCAGCGGTTTCCCAAAATTTGGACTTGCAACTACAGTAGAAAAGTAATGGTTGTTTCTCGCTATGTCTTGTCGATAATACGAATATAGCCTACGATCAATAGTTCACGTCCGGAAAAAAGAATAAGTGGAGGTACAGCTAACAGCTGAATCAAAGAGTTATTCACAAAAGAAGTGCACCTTCGATACTCGTCAATGTTTATTTCTGATTTATGGCGCATAATGATCAGTTTTTACGTGTGGAAACATAACAAGCAGAAGCCAACTAGCACACTTTGTTTGATTGTGCAGCAAACTTGTTTGGCGGCCGTGTTGGGCAGGCTGTTTGGTCGCTGTCACAATCATTTAAGCTGTGAAAAAATTTATTCTGTGATTGTGCACTGCCAGTAGCCTAATAAATAATTCGTTTAAGCAAATATGGCTATTTTTTGGTATTTAAATGAAACACTTGCGGTCTCTTAAAACTACTTAGCGGTCACCCAAACCAAACCTTAAAAAAAACCTGGGTGTGGCCATACCTTTCACAGTGCCGCCCTTCGCAAGTCACTTCAAACTGTTCTTATGTCACTTGCTTGCTTGGGAATTGCAAACGAGGCTCATATATGACAGCTTTGGATTCAAACCCTATGGCAGTTCTACTCCTTGAAATTTGATGTTGTGCTTTTATTAACACCCACATTTTGCTTTTTTCTGTTCTGTAACTGTAATTATATTTCACACCTCACGCCAAACACTTCGGTGTGGCAAATAATATTTGTAGGAAAATTTTGATGAATGTGATGATAGAAAACAATCAATAACGCAACATGCATCAAGTGCATCGACATTCACAAAAACTGTGCAAACAAAATTCCGTCAGTCTGTCTTGACACAGCGTCACCACTCACCACCGCATGGGTACAAGACGTCCAACAACGCGGTCAATACACAGCAAAGTGTAAGTTTGTTAGTACTCAAACGAGTAGTTAGGGTCTTGCAGTGTAAAGTAACCTTTGTTACAACTTATCAAAATCCTGATCGACAACACAGGCACGGACAGGTTATGAAAAAACTTGCGGCCGTTATGCTTCAGGAGAGCTCAACCCGAATAAGCAAACACAGTTTTATTGGCGTAGTGTTGAGCATGTGTATTAAAGTAAAAAAATTTTTGATAATTTTTTTAATTGCTCTTAGCGTGATAAATTTATAGCAACGCTTTATGTTTTGCTCTAATGCCGCTTTGGCACAAATTCTCTTGACTAATATTTTAATAGAATTATCTTGTGTTCAAAGCGTCTGAAATACAAAACTTTGCCACCGTTACTTATCCCTAGGACTAACGAAAAATCATTCACAATATAGGTCCTAAATTGGCATCCCAACAAACTGTCAAGAGAAACATCTTATTTCTTCACTGAATTTTAAACGACTGAAGTATCTTCCTTCATACCTCAGTTTTAAATGCCTGTCAAAGAAAACATTTCCCCTTTTTCTTTAAAACACTTTTTTTTAACTTTTATTTATAATTGATTTCGTTTACTTAAATTAATAATAAATGGTATCGTTTGACTTATTTCTGAGCATTCAACTTTTCCTGAATGGCAGCTGTCGCATCCTGGAGAGCTTTACCATTGACAGCTTCGTTGTAGGGAAGGGCCTTCATTCGCCCTAACCAGAGTACGAGTTTGGGAAATTCACCGAAACCAGAGAACTTCAAACAGTCCAGAAATGTAACAGCGGTGTACCCAAAAAAATCTGAGAAAAAGTGTAATACTATTATTTGCATCCTGATCTAAATTTGAAACGGATTTCTTGTATGTAGCCTAATGTTTTCAATTGTAAAACAAATGGGAATGCTAAAAATTTTACGTCCTCACCTGCAATTGTTAAGGTATCTCCAGCTAAGTACTTTCGACTTCCCAATTGATCGTCAAGAAATTTTAAAGCGGATTTCGCTACGTCCAATTTCTCATCTTTTTGTTTCTCACCACGCATAAAAATCCCACCGATGTTCTGTCGAAAACAAACCAAGAACATATTTTGCGCAAGGCGTTTGGAAGTGGAAATATACGTAAAATGGCGCAGAAAAAAGGCCGAATCTGACTCTTATGGAGGTCTTGGACATAACTTTTAAACTTCCACATATAAATCTATGCACAATAAATATGGTTACAGCGGTCAAGGGTCTCAGCGGGCAATAAATTTACGATAAATTGACATGCATGAGAGATTTTAAAGGATTCACCTGATTTTATCCGAGTTGTTTTCACTGTGTTACTATAGCATCATGTTGTCAAAACGTCACTATCAAAAAACTTAACGAGACTTCGTTTTTTCAACAGTGTTGCAGGTTTAATTTGTTTTCGGAATAATTTTCTTAAAAAGAAAAGAGGTCAAAGACTAAATGAGAAAGGGACGAGAATCTCTGTCTTATCTGATTGGAGCTGCTTGTATAAAGACTGCTGTTATTTGACCCACACAAACCAGTCCCAACGTCTGCCGTTATTGACCCACACAAACCAGTCCCAACGTCTAGCGACCCATAAATACTTTCAACACCCTACCGGATTTTTTGCGAAAGCGTGCTAAGCTTACCATGTATTCCATCATTTGATCAAAGACCCACTCCGTTATATAGAGGTACATATCGACCAACACACGTTTATCCGGGTCTGTAGGGTACAGGGATTGCTTCTCTCCTTTAGCGTACTTGTTGCAAAGATAGGCTGCGATTGCGCGGCTGAAATTGATATGAATGTATATGTCAAGCTACAAAAGTCCGAGCAAAGAGTTTGCTATTTTCGCGTTTTATTGTTTTGGTTGACACAAGTAGGAACAATGCAGAAGCTGTAATATACGTAAGTATATTATCATTTTACTATGCTCAAAGCATCCGTATGTAGGCTATCTGTGTTTCAAATTGCCAGTCATCCATGTTTCATAAAAAATGCAACCAGGTGGAGGACTGATAAACTTTTTTGCTCTCACAGAAAACATTTAAAAGGTTACGTCACATACCTTTCCGACAGTTTAAGGTTTCCATCAACGAGAGCTGGGACCTTGCCTCTTGGATTTATCGCCAAAAACTCGGGTTTTTTTTGTTCTCCTTGAAAAAGTTCGACTATTTTGGTTTCGTATTCCAGGCCAAGCGCTTTTAAAGTCATCTCGACGGAGCGACTTGGTGGGCTGATTCCATAGTGGTAAAATTCGATCACCATGTTAATGATTCAATGTTATGCAAAATTAATCGTGGAACTTGTGAAATCACTGAAATTTGTAAGCGAAATATGAATGTAAGGTTATACTCCAAACAGCCTTAAAGGAATGACACTAGAACTGCCTTCTGCACAAATAGGCCTACTATGAAGTTTTAGCCTATTTATTAGCCTGCATTAGCCTAACTCAAATAAACTTTATTTTTTACAAATACAACACACACTACAACTTTTTAAAACAACTTCAATAAACTTTGGAGAAATATTGTACATTACATAAACGTGACAGAATCGAAGCGGGAGCAGACAAGCTATCGGTCGCGCCCTTGATATTTTTTCTTATTCCACTCGACGGTTAGCAAACAAGAACCGAGTGGTATGACAAACACCTTTTCATTGGTTAACTTTTGCTCTATATTTGCTGTTTAAATCGCACACGTTAGCAAATCTATTCGAAGTTTGTCGAGTCATCTCAGTTTGCTGAAATGAGTATTTGCCAAGTGGCTAAAGCAATAGAACGCAATGTGTGCTATACATCGAACGTTTAAGATTTACAACCATGGCCTAAACATCCTAACATTCCTAAGTCAACCAAAAGTACTTTTCAAAAAATATTTATGTGTTACTGGATGTTGTCATAACTTTGCTGTGCAAAAATGACTACTGTTACTTGAAGCATTATGTTTCGGTACCACTTCTGGTGAAGAAACAATTGGCGTTACACCGGCGTTTTAAAGGTTCTAATGCCCCTTGCTTGCGAATTTGAAACGAATCTAAGTGTCCTATTAGCTTTGGTTTCAAACCTTATTGCAATTCCGCTCCTTGGAATTTGATGTTATACTTCGAAGGTATTTTATTGACAGCCACATATTGCTTTTTTCTGTGTTGTAATTGTATTTTACACCCAATGACGAACCATGGGTGTGATAAAACTGCAGTGGATTGAACGATTAACTCCACGGCACCATTACAGAGAAACGTAGCATTTGCAAACGAATTTTACCTACATTTCGATAGCGATTGCAATTCCTTGCGGCGAATTGAACCCTTTTCACACAGATGTTGAAGGTGAGAGTTTTGGGTCATTTTTAATGTAATTTACCGCTTTTTTGCATCGCACTGAACAGGCTAAAACCAAGTAATCATAGAAGTTGGGCATCAGAAGAAAACGCTAAAACAAACAATGAGGAGTCAATAGAGTATGGAACATACCTTTGTCATGTAACGTTCCTAGCAGCAACCATACGTTGCAAATGATATTTGTAGGAAAATTTTGATGTATGTGATGATAGATAACAATCAATAACGCAACATGCATCAAGTGCTTCGACATTCACAATAACTGTACAAACAAAACTTCGCCAGACTGTCTTGACACAGAGTCACTACCGCTTACAAAGCGTCCAACAACGCGGTCAATACACCGCAATGACAGTGTTCATTTATGAAGCGTTGTTTAAGTTATTTTAATACTCAAGTCAGTAGTTAGTGTCTTACAGTGTAAAGCAAGCTTTGTTACAATTTTGAAGCCGTTTATAGTGAATTAGCTTAAAGTAAAAAAAGCAACCGACTAAATTCAAAAACAAAACAGCAATAAACAATGACGATCGAATTTTTTTTTAATTTTTGATAATTAAAAAAAATATTTAATACGTCATTACGCTCATAACATCATGGAGTCAAATGACATGTAATGAGAGTTTTGTCATTATTCAGCAAATTATTCTATTTTTGATAATTTGATAAGTGTTTGCACATAATTACGGGTTTGGAAACACAGCTTATACTAAGATAAGGTTTGGTTCAACCAACGTAGCTTGATTTTTAGTAGAATCTCAGAAACTACCGAGTAAGTGCATTTTCCGCATATCACACAGTCCAAAACTCGCCCCGAAAACAAGCATAAATATTATGTGAACGACTCAAAAAGCAAACGGCCAGGTTATACTAAGCAAACGTATTTTGCAAATAGGATTTTGAAATAGTAGTAAAACATACAAAAAGCCCAAGTTTTTGCTGTGTGCGGGTTATTCTTTCACTTTAGGACGGCATTGAAGAGTGTACATCGGGATCCATACCGCGACAATCAGGTAATAGTATGTAAAAACTGTGCAAAAACAATATTTTGTGTCAAATTTCAAGCAAGCTTGTCGCATAACGAAGGACTGTGTGTGTTGTTATCAGTTGGTAAAAAGTGAAACAGTTAACCTGCGGTGGAGGTCTGTGGTTTTGATGTTAAGCAGTTAAGTGTATGTGTTTTGGCCTACAAAGTGATGATAAAGCTGCAAACAGTGTTTAATGTGTTTAGCGACATGCCATGGCAAACATTTGGCAAAAGAATATGTGAGAGTTACCCTAGTATGGTACAAATCGGTGGTTCTCAATACTGTGAGTTACACAGGCATCAAAGACCTAGATTTTACCTATCCTCTGTACTCTTCATAACGATTTTCTTTGTTTATTGTTAGGTGTATAGTCCCGGTCTATTGCTAAATTAAGTTACTTAAAAGCGTTGAATATTGTGCTTGGTGTAATTAAAGGGCCTCTGTGCAAAACTGTATCCTAAAAAAGACATGAAATATAATGCGAAGTAAAACAGATCAGTAACGGCGTACGTCCAGCAAGAAATAAACAGAAAAAATCTATCACGACAGCACAAACTTGTACATAACAAATCTCTGGAACAATGGGCAGGAACGGCGATCATCTACGTAAGTGCGACGCAGGAAATACCCTGTACAGGTCACATGTCCGCAAGAGGGGTTACCCTAGGTCATTAGTGATGCTGCAATTCATTTTTAGTGGATTTTCGCTTCTTTCCGCTCAACGAGCGGCTTCGTAAAGAGCCGGGGAGACCAAAGCAACCTTTCCTGAGTAAAATCTGTAAAGCAAGGCGAAAGAGTTAAAGCGCAACTCAACAATCACAAACTTAAAGGGGCAGAACAGGAAACCAAAGGTTTTTATCCAAGGGTCATAAATTAACCGACTTATTCCGTCAGATTTAGAGGGCCGAATATTTTAGGTTTGAATCCCAAAATATAAGGAATTGCGCCAAAATGTTAAATTGATCAAAGTACATTCGTTTCAAGAATGTTAAATCACAACGCAAGGTCACAAGAGAGAGTTTTGTCCAAACAAAGCCCATTCCCCCCAAAAGGCAAACCCCAAGACATGCGCGGCCTATCTTACAACTATGTAGTTATAAACATATTTTACTAACTACACCAGGGGTGGGCAACCTGCGGCCCTTGATTCAAGGTTGTGCGGCCCGAGGAGACGCTTGAATTTGAAATGTACTGACAAACGAGTCCAACTATTATATATGTTTGAGCAGATTAATGCGCCGATGCTATTTTTTTCGACCTGGCAATATGTGGCCACAATTAAATGCGAATTTTACTTGTAGTTAAGCATATTTGGCAAGCAACGAAGTAAAATCACCTTGTGTTATACACAGGTGCGGCCCGCGAGCTAATTTTGGCTTTTGTTTTTGTCCCCACAGTAACAAAGGTTGCCCACCCCTGAACTACACAAACAAAATGAAAAATTTTCTCTGATGTTACACTTTCCACAAATATTTTATTATATATACATGGATAAAACAAAACTTTACACACTGGTTTCAAATTTTACCTGAGCGTTAAATTTTGCAGCTTCAAGTCCTTCGGCAACAAGCTCGTTGAGGTGAACGGAATAACCGTCGCTTAACCACTGCACAACACAACACAACTTAAGTCATGTCTCTCCACGTGGATTTACTTGAAAAAGCTTTATTTAAAACTCTAAAAGATTAGGGACCAAGAAATGTACTACAAGTGAAATTGATTTTCAAATTTTTCAAATAGCGTGTTTTCGAATAAGTCTGAAACCATATTATTGTATTTTTATGATATGAAAAATAAACACGGAATTCTTATTTCAATTCACAGCAAATATGTGGAGTTTGCTCATGTGAATATATTCAAACGAGCTAAAATTACTACAAACGCTGCATGTTTCAAAATTATAAGTAAAAGTGGGCATTGGTGTTCGAAATGTCGCCCAGATAGCGATTTGCGCGAGTATACATTGAAAGACTCTGCAGTGAATGCTTGACGAAACTCAAAGAAACTGAGTTGTTAAGTTTGCAAAACGAGTTCAGTCGAAGTTGGGTAAATTTCAAAGACTAAACAGAACAAACTCGTTGTCAAAGGCGGATAAAATCAACGAGGCAACAATATTAACTTAGCGTAAACTTACCGAGCAGTGATGGGTTTGTTTTTTCGTCGCTTTGCCAACCACGTAAATCCGATGAGGAGCAAGACCAAGTTGCGAGTAAACGGCGATGTCCTTGCTTGAACCGTAAGCGGCCGAGTAGTTGAGCTTGTACTGAAAAACAGTTTTCAATTTGTAAATCTGGTTCTTACATGCTGGTATACACAAAACGAGTTGACCACAGTTATAAATGATACATAAAAGGAGTTTGACCCGAGTTGCACAAACATGCTCGTTAGCTGCAAATGCAAGTGGACCTTGTGTATATACAGTAACAAAATTATAAGCGGAACTTTTTAGGACCCGAGCGGATCAGGATCGAAGGAAACGGACTTTTCTGATATGACTTCACAGTCGGCCATATTTGCGAAGTAATTTCAGGGTAAATCCAACTTTTATGCTCTATTTGGGCTTTTTTTTTAATCGCCTTCGGCCCTGGCTTACAATTCTAATCAGTCCAAAATGAACAAAATTTATTTTAATTCAGAACCAAAAAAGCAAAAGATAAGCTTTCCAAGGTTTCTTAGTCTACATTAATGTTTTGCCTGCAAAACTGTAGAAATTTTATTTTCAGTCACCTCAGTCATTAGATTCTTCAGTAAAATTGTCTTCTGTTTCATGGGGTCATGTGTCAAACCGTCGCTGAACCAAACCAAGCCATGTGGAAAGTTGTGCTGGGCCAACCACGTGGCCACTCTCTGCTTCTGCATGTCCGGACGCGCCGTGACGTAGATGATGACGTAACCCAGGTCTTGCCATATTCTTAATGAGAAATAGAACAGACAATAAAACAATCGCAGTTTTCTGGTAAATTAGCGATGGGTTTATGGGGGTTATCCGATCGGGATTAGATTAAACCTACTATTTCCAATCATTTGACCAAAGCCACTTCTAAAACATCATCAAATATGCGGATCCCAAATTAAAACATCAAATTTTTAATCAAAAAAGCGTTTGCATTAGTAATGTCCTGAAAGGTATCTAAAGCCTTTGAGGATTTTTTTGCATTTAAATCATTGTCAAATTTCCTTTACGGAACCCTGCAACCATCTGGCAGACTTCTTGAGGGCTTGCTGTTAAAAAAGATAATGGGATAAAACAAATTTACCGCGTTTTCCTTAACTTACCGAACTACGTCGACCGCACCAGGCCGAACTTTCGGATCAGATCCCATGATCGAAACGCTCGCTGTGAACGAACCGTCGATACTGAATATGACGCAATCTGTTTGTGGGGGAAGAACTGCAAGGTAGCTATCAGCGAACGAGTGGTCACCTCTGCGAGAAAAGCATGGAAAACATTTAGAACGTTTTTAGGTATGTCTGTCTCTAAAGTTCAAGAAATGTTGGCAAAAATGCATGTGGTTTATTTCTTCATAATGCAAAAAGGGTCAATCAAAAAGGTTTTCGAAAGACTTTTTTGTGTAGTGAAAAAATCACGTAGGGATTGCAAAAGACAAAGAAATCATAAAGCTTACCTGACAACCATCTTGACGGAATAAATGCCGAGACCAAGTCGTTTTTGCTCTGGTATTGTGAAAGTTATTTTTCCGTGGTTGTTTGTGACTTCAGTGCCGAGATGAACCCATTCCGATGCAGGGGGCTGCAAACATAAAGGCGTATGTACAGGCATCTGTAACTTAATCAAGTTCTGTGTCACAAACGGTCCTGGCTCGAAAGCAGAGGATTAATGCCTCGTGAATAAATACGAGGAAGCATAATTTTTATTTTTAAGTTTTGAGAAATTTACCATACTTACAGGTGTCATAATGTGAATGTCAATTTTCTCTCCATTTAGAGTTACCATGTCGAGTGGTCCATACATGAATTTGCCGCATACAGTTTGTGGGCTGTTTTCAAGCGCTATTCCGTCCTTTGCGCGGTGGTTTGACGTTATGTTCTAAAACGACAAAACATGATCTCATGCACCCTGGTAATTAATGTTGCGATGGGGGGGACTTTTTCTGTCGTTTTGAAGACAAAAAACGCAAATGTAAACATTTTTCCAAGGAAACAAAAATGTTGTGGATTGGTGGTATACCATGCACGTATACGTATGCCATTATACGCATACACTGCCCTAACACTAATTTGAGAAAACCCCTATGCACCCATATAAATCTGCTACACACCCCTTTGCACCTATGTACCTCTGCTACTGCTGTGGTAAACCCTTGTGTTCACGGCGTACCCAGGTTAAAGAGCGTTATGTAGGATAGTCAATGTGTATCATGAACAAAGTCTAATATGTTTCAAAACACATTCAAACTTACTCTTAATTTAACTTGGGTTCTTTTCTTCGCCCACTTTTCACGTGGCAACGCTGGAACAAAATTAACTTCGTCCTGTCCGCCGTTCAGACGAACTCGCACATGTTCCTTGTGGAAAATCTAAGGACAGTATGTAATAAAATACACATCCATGCCGGAAATACGGGGCTGTATAGCTTAATACACAGCTGGTAACGTAAGGGACATCGGAAAGCTACAAAACTAGTGTGGAATAGAAAATGTTCGTGACGTCACAATGCACCGAGCGTGCTAGACCAAACTGAACATTCGCGGTTTTGGCCCATCCGTAATAACTTTTATTTTCATGCGTATCATTGTGTTGATCAGTTAAAACAACTCACCTGGCGAAGTACGAAGGCAGCGAAATCAGTTGACTCCCAGAAACTCGCGTGGAACAAATGCGGAAGTGAAGCTGTGGGAAAATCCGAAAGCACTTCCGGGTAAAAGAGAGCGAAGTCGATTCTCTTTTCTCCCCACCACCTCTCAGCGACTGTGACGTAATGGAAACGTCACCATGACAGTATCAATGTAACTAAGGCAAGCAGATGAAACACAAACACAACCAGTCGAAAATCAAAGAAATCAAACATGTCACTAAATCCAGTGTGGCGTCACAAACACAACAGTTACGTTACAATACCTGTCGAATCAAGATGACTGCAGCGTTCAAACTGGCCCTTAAACACTGGATCATCGTCGCACGGCGAATGATCATGCACTGTTGGTTCTGATTGCGTCATGCAAGACGTTAAAGCGTGTTGACATGGCAACAGCACCAAATTAGGTTTACATTTTATAATATGAATAAAAAATAATAGTCAGCAACGTTCACAAACAATGGGAGCAAACAAACACAATAACAATGAAAACAAAACGGTTCACCACACGGTGCCGCAACTCACTTTGTGAGATATTGGAATTTGATTGGTTGTCAATGTAACCAGATGAAATGCTCCACTCACTCGGGCGTCGTGACGCAAGCATCGTGACGTCACTGAACGCCTCGTTGCTTGTGCTTAGCAAATCGCCTGGCGAGTATGATCACGTGGTTATAATGCAACCGTTGATTGGTTAAGACGTTTCAGGCTTGTTTTGTTAGTTAAAATAAAAATTTTGGTCAGTTAAAAATTATGCAATCATTAGAAACACAATTCACAAACCTGGTAAAACAAAAGTCCACTCACATGATAAACTAAAAGGGTTGCGTTTACAAGATTGGGTTACATCGGATCATGTATATCAACGTGTTTTTCATAATGACTGCATTCGTGTTTCAAAACATACGCTAATGCGAAGTGGCGAAACATGTGGTTAAAGAGGCGAGCTGGAATGCCAAAGTTTACAATGCTTCCCGGTTCGGTAACCACTTAACACTTTTTATTAGCGCCGTTTATCAATGCAACCACTAGAATTGGCAGTAATCAAACAAAACCCTCAAAACCTCAACATACAGACATACAAACCTATTGACAGGGATTTTCCATCTCCGAGAGGAAATATGTCGTAGTTGGCGACGTTGATTGGTAAAAATCGAGTGAACCTGTAGCAAAATTTTTTGGTCAAAACAAACTGTGCAACGAAATATCCGAAAAAATCTTGTACCGTTATTGCGTGACAGCTTTACAAGTCTTTAATTGGCAACACATTAATCGGAAATGTAACCGCCAAAAACAATAAACTCTTTACTTTCCCATTTTTGCATTAATAGGACCAATCTATGAAAACCCAGTCAATTTGCATAGAGTTCGAAAAACCTACCTCGCGTCCAGTAAAGGTTCTATTCTTGCAGATGACGGATCACCAGCATAGAATAGATTGTACATCTGGTGACAGGCCGGTTGAGCAGGAACCGACGTCACAATACCGTCGTTCGAAAGTTGCCTTAGCGCCAGAACGTAAGCAAGACTTGATCCTGGAAAACAAAAGGACCGTTAACGATTATGCTAATATAAATTCAAATAGTTTAAAACACGGGTATTTGGCTTTACAAAAAAAACGCTTTTTTACCTGTTTACCTACAAATTAAACCCAATAGCCATAACGTGCCAAAGGTATTTGCTTACGCAGTCAACTTATTCTTAGAATAAAACCGTTAAACGGTACCGACAATTAAAAATCTAAAACACCGAACTAAACATTACACGATGATATTGAATCAATGATCTACGTACCCAACACGAAAAACTCAGAAACTTCGAAATCCAGCTTGCCGTTGACGTCAATCACTGATGACGTCACGCTGGACTGGGGCTGCAACTGGGGAGTGGTTGATGATGACGTGTAGCTGCCTATCGAGTTGCTCCTCTGTCAATGGGTTAAATGGAAATTTAAGCTGTGTTTAGGTGGGTGGAACAGCGTGCATAATACAGTGAGCATTTAGCATTACTACGTGTGTTATATCTAGCTTCGTGCAACCAACCGTGGTTTAGTGGCTCATAGGAAAGTCACATTGAAATATAGGAAGGAGTTTCAATGGCGCAGTAAGAAGAGGGCAATACTTTGCCCAGTATATACTCTCTAGAGAAAGAGAATGTAAGGCCGTACATCGTGAGTTAGTGATTTATCCCATGACAAATGCATAGTAATGCAAACATAATTTTGCACAGTGTGAAATGCAAACAATGGCATGACTACAACAAATGACAAGCTCAAAAGCTGCAAATACAAAACAAAGCATGTTTAAGAAACAACTCTTGCGAACGCGTCATTTTGCATGGGCGGCACAATCATGCACTTGCAACAACATGCTATGTGGTAAACACTGCTGAATCTCTGCGTTCTTATCCAGTGCTTCTCAAACTTTCTGTTCTGCGACCCCATCTTAGAAAAGAAATTTCTATGTGGTCCCTTGATGGGTATAGCCTATACACGTAAATGTATACCATTTATTGTAAAAATGACATAATGACGCATGATGTTTCGCGACCCCAAAATTATATTTCGCGACCTTAATTTGGGTCGCGACCCACAGTTTGAGAAGCCCTGCTCTAGTCCATACAACATACTGTGACCATTAAGTATAAAGAAGAATTTCGCCCATTCCGTTATGCACATTTAACCAGGGAGTCGAACCGGAACTGAACCCGAACCCGCGAACCGGTTTGAGCGGTTAATTTAATTAAACCCGAACCGAACCCGAACCGCTATTTACGATTTTCTGAAAACCCGAACCGGAGTTGAACCCTATATTTTGTTTGGCGTTAGACCTGAACCGGAACCGAACCAGTAAAAATGCAGTCTGTTTTATATTTTATGATATTTTGTTCAAAACAGCGCACTGAAGAATACGCGAGATAACACATATAGGGCGTGTCAAAATAACAGCACACGGGCAAAAGTATTTTGGCGTTTGATAAGGCCAGGTGGATGATGGGTAGAATTAAATTGAAACGAATAAAAATTTGAACCGGTTTAAAAACCGCAAACCGGTTCGGACCGGATAATTTGCCCAAACCGGAACAAAACCCGAACCCGAAAATATACATTTTTAAAAACCGGACCTGAAACCGAACCCTTGAAAACAGAACCAAGTGAACCCGAACCGAACCTGAACCCATATGACAAGCGGTTCGACTCCCTGCATTTAACATCGAAATATTAAACGGTCGTCATGCTTTACTTGGCAAACGTCACGTGACCACTACGTCAGGCATCGCAACGAACCTCGCTATAATACTGATCACTTAAACGGCGCACATGGAGGGCCGGCAAAGACGCGGGGTACAGGGTGTTCCGGTTTACCAAAGACAGTTGGGGGTCAGCCCCAGTTTGGCCCCCGCCCAGAATTGGGGTCGCCGAGCCGCGTCGGGGATGCACCTGGGTAGGGTGGTCCCAAAGCGTCGGCGGCGACACTCGGAAACATGGAGAAGACGGCAAACTCGACGAGTTGCACGTTTCGTCATCCTGTGGTGATGTCATTGATCATCGATGACGTAACAATGTTGTTAGCACAATAATGCCAACACGAATATTTATTGGTCCTACATGCCAACTAGGGATGGGCCGAGCCGAGCCGAGCCAGAACCCGAGTACTCGGTACCGAGCATCGCTGTTTTTGATGCTCGGTGCTCGGCCGAGCAGTTGCACAAACTGATGACCCGAGCGTTAAATTTGTATATTCATGCCCTGCTAACATATGTAACTAGTGTTCTAAAGGGTGTCTATGAACAAAAACGAATGATTTTTCAAATGCACTAGATGGTGGGAAAACGCGTACTTTATGGGCATGTACAGCTTAATAAAACACCGGCGGTGACGTAAGAGGCCTTGTAGAGCTGACGTCGTAATGCACCGAGCGTACTCGGCTGAGCACCGAACATTAAAGTGAGATGCTCTGTGCTCGACCAAACAGAACATTTGCAGTTTTGGTACATCCCCAATGCCAACTACGTCTTGCTATTGTATTTACTTTACGAAGGCTTCGATGCCGTTAAAGGAATATCAGCGTTTATGCATTGTGCATGACAGCATTTGTTGACGGTTTTTAGAACATTGCTAATGCACAAGACACGCATATAATGCGCTTGCCAACTGCCAAAACATAAAAAAACGTCCGATTTCTGCTTACCTCATGATTACTTAGCGAACTTCCACGTCTGCTGCTTTGCTGACTGTTGATGTGTCGATTCGGGTTGGTGCACTTGCAAAGCAGATCGTACGCCAGAATACCGCCTGTTGCGTCACCAATGATGCACACCTGCCAAATGTCACAAATATATGTCTTTAACAACAGTAGCAAGAATCGTTTTACTTTGGTTAGTGGTTGGTCGATTTTGCTTTGATGGAAAGAAGTCACTCAACCATATGCTGTTATAGCTGTAACCGTTTATTGTGTCACTTTGTAACAAAGGGAAGTGTGTGATTTCTTAACAACATTGGCGTTGGTGCTCGGTTTAGACATAATGATTTCACTCAATGCGATTGGATCCATGAATTTGTGACACAGTAAAACAGAAGTAGGCCTGTACCACTTAGTCATTTTGACAAACACTAAAATTTTAAATGATTTTGTTTTTGTTCGTTTGTGTTTGGGTATACAAAGACCAAAAATTTGAAAATTTGACCTAAAATAACAGACCACAAAACAATGTAACGGTAATGTTCATGTACTCTTGCACGAAGGTCAACTGATCAGCGGAGAAAGGCTATTAACGACCCTTGTGTGTTGTAATCCGATTTATCTATAGTGAGGTTATAGGGTTGAAGCAGATAAGCCAAGGTTACACACATAGGCGATTTAATGGAATTGCATTACAGGGTTGCGTAAGGACGTGGCAAAATATCGACCCAGTTGGCCACTGCACTGCACGGTCGCTAGTGAGCATGTGAAGGACAACAGCAATAAAAATCCTTGATTGTGGCTTTCAGCAACCAGTTACCAATGGAAATTTAGATAGGCGACTTACCTAAATTTAACTCAAACCGTTTTAGTAAAACAATAGTTACCTCACCATTATGTATATATGTACATGCACAACCTGTAAATTGCCATACATTTCCATTTTCAAGTGCTAAAACGGAGAGGTAATATGTATGTGAAATGGTTTGAAAATATAAAGAAAAATATAGCACAGAAGGGCATAAAATGATGATAACCCCAGCTTTTGAAGCTGCTATGCTGTATCATCGGGCCGCGTGTATCAGTGATAAGGCATGGGCGAACCACATTAAAGTTATCATTGACCGTAGTGTATTCAAGGTGTGTTCTAAATAAACCTAAGTACAAAGCACATTGTGCAGCAGTCAGGCATAACTTTTGTTTGTAGCAGAGATGGTTGGGTGGGGGGGGGAGGTTAAATTTCTTGACAATAAGTGAAATGAGGCAACGAAGTCTCCCAAAGAATAAAGCAATTTAAACAAATTAGCGGTAGAAATTCCGTTCTTGACAATCTTGCTTTGCCTAAAACACGAACGTATTATTTTTCCGCAAGCCATATAGATCTAACAAAAACGCTTTGAACATGCAGACCCTAATCCCAACAAGGTGCACCATAGACCAACCTGCCCTTGGAAGCCTCTGCCCTCTGGACTGTTAAGGAAGGCATTGTATACACTGTTGCAATTGCTGGCCAGTGATTGGATGAGGTCGTTGTACCGTGACGATGAAGTGGCGAATAGGGAGACGAGACTGCTTGGCAACGGGTTGCTGCTCATTGTATTAGATTCACTACTCAGCGGACTGATGCTGAAATTATGTAAATAAAAAAGTTGTTAAACAAACTGAAAAAAGCGTAAACACATCTTGAAATTTACGTAACTAAGTCAGCTACGTAAATGATTTGGGTAAATGCCCTATGAAACGGTTGATCAAGCCAAACCTGGATTTAGGCTTATTTCAGTACTAAGGGCCGGCTAAAAAAGCAAGCCATTTAATCTGGTGTGTTTTTCCAGAACCTTAACAACTACGTGCACGGTCAACGTGGTTTAAAAATACTCCGAAAAACACTTAAGTTAAAAATATTTGGAGTCAGTTACGCCTAGATGCAATTCGAGGAACTGCTACAACCGCAGCAAAACAAATATAGGCTGTAGCGCAGAACAACTAACCTACTACAGTTAAGTAGAGCAAAAATCTAAAGTAAATCAGCCCCAAGTGTTTTAAGGTGTCTTAATATAGTCGGGTTTTGAATTTACTCTGCTGTGTGCAGGTGCACAAAGAAGAAAATGCAACAAGGCACGCAAGCTTGTCGGCAGATTTCATGATCGGCATTGCTTATTAAGTGCATGGCCGTTCCGTCTATTGAGAATGAAAATAAACTGAAAAATAATTGTCTTAAAGGAATCTTTCTCAGTCTTTTGAGGTAGTGACAATATTCGTGCGGACAGCTGTTTTTCGCGGATTAAAATTATGCTGCAAAAATCCAAAAGCTAAATTTAACAAAATTGGTTTACTTAACTGAAAATTCAGTCGAAATCCCTCATTCAAATTGAACGTAACAAGCGCTATTGATCAGTAGAAGTTACAAAGATTGGCTTAAGGTCAAGTATTTCCTTTGCAGACATTCAACTCGCGTGCTACGACGGCCAAATCCTTTCATAGTGCAAAAAAACGAATCCTAATGCGCACCTTTAAAACGGAAAATCGATACTGGGTCCAAACAATATTCATTTCCTTTGGGAGTGTCGAGCATTTTCTACATTACATTGTTTAGTAACAGAAAACACATCTTGCCAATTTTTTTTCTACAAACGCTTATTCCGGGCCCTGGCGGTCTATTACCACTGCACCACATGTTTAAGTCGCTACCCTCGAAGGCGTATATTTTTGCACGCATTAAGTGTTTTTCGCACTTCTGTTTGTTATCAGCATACATTTTCAAAGTAACAGTTTGATCAGCTTAAAAACGCCCTCATTTTTCGGGGTTTTGACACAACTGAATACTAAACAGAACTATTGTGCGGTGACCTTGGAAAATTGAAACGACGTTAGCTAACCACAGGTTAAACAAACACTCTTATTTACAGATATTGGACAACCCGTGCCATTCACATGGCCAAGACAAAACTCACACAAGTGGTAAGCATATTTGGAGCCATAACAACCACGCAACAGTTGGCTAAATGAGATCAATTGATAAGCAGTACTGCATTTCCACAAATAACACATGCAGGTGTTTATCTCTCAGTCTTAGTAAATCGACCGTAAAAACCACCTGGGCAGCAGAATCGTGAGAGGTAACAAGAAATCGACTTACTTCTGCAGTACTTGATACGCTTCGTTGCACACCGGGGAGCAGGCGACCAATCGGATCACGACGTGCCCAGTAGCGGATTTGTAATGAGCGTCCATCACCGAATCGAGGGTGGTTTGAAAGATTTGGACGTCACTCTGGAAAATGAAACTCCTTGTTACGGAGGTTTCACCAAATGCCACATATGGATTATGAGCTGCTACAATCTAGTACTTTGGCTTACGCGATTGAAACAGCGCCTTTCACGAAATTTGTTATCGCAAAAAGACAAACAACAACGGCCAACAGCAACAACAAAAATCGACATAATCAATTCATAACGTATGCGATAACTCCAACTCTTCGTTAAATACATTGTATTATGTTGGTTTAAGAATGTATCCTAAGGTTATGCAGCGTTTTTATGTCTCGCTATAGTTTTTGCGTGGCTTGAACCATTTATGCTAACAACCATTATATAGTAACGTATACAAACTACCCAGACCGTTAAATAAGCGACAGTTTGCAAACCGGGTGGGGTTTTGTTTGCGGAGAATAGTCCATACATGCTCCTGTAAGCGTTGATTCAGAGCCACTGATACAGTTCATACAGACAAACTGGTCTTAAACATCGGTGGTATATCGTAAAAGGAAACTATAGGAAACTTCGGAACTTTCCTCATGCAAAACAAACGGGTGTGGTAGCGACCTTAACGGATGAAGCGTTAAGACGATATTACAAAAACCATTGTGATCTCGTAATTTTAGCCCCTTTTCCCGAAGCTAAAGTACCTATTGTTTTTGTGCGAACTATTGTTGTTCTTTCAGTACCCATTCAGAACTGCTATTTCAGAACTCTTTTATCACGGTAATGGTATGCGAAATGATCACGATTGTGTTATTAGCAATAAAACTGCTGGTACAGAAACAATTGTTAATATATTGTGTGTCTAGTGAAATACTTTTTTGCAAGCGAACATTTTTACACAAATGATACATAGTTATCTGAAGATGCAAGGGAACTTTCTCGCACAGTTTACCCATGAAGCAACCAACATTGTCCACAAAACGCATAATTCAGTATCAGTATTTACGTGCGCAATCACGATTCTGCATTAAGTCTACGTAGGATATAGATTTTTTATGGCATGCGTTGTGGATTGGGGACAAAACCAACCTGTTTGGATTGGAGCGACTGGTTGGTGGCATCAAGAGGATTTCCTCCATGAACAACGAGAAAGAGTGTGGTAATCTTACACGGAGATGGAGAAAAGTTGGAGTTGGAGTTCTCATGTTGAAGCTACAGGTAATGATGGTACAGTGTATCACAATGCTGATAAAATTTGCTATTCATGTGAACCAAACGTTTTCCTTATTGTCGAAGTGTTTTTCATAATAGGATGTTGCGATGCATAAAAAGTAACAAATTATAATTTTTTTGATGTATGGCTATTCCAAAACTACTTATTGTTTCGTACACAAAGGAAAATGCAAAGTTTCGAGGTAAACCACAGGTTTTAGGTCAATACTGACTGATCACGAGTTTTGGGCCAATGCTCAGGGTAACACATAATTTACATCAAAATATAAAATGTACAATTGGTAAGTATGCACAATATCTTAAATGAAGCTAAGGATCTTTGGGACGTTTTAATGACCTGGGTGCAACGAATAAGCCACACAATTAATAAAATGTCCTCAACCCCAAAAGTTAAACGCTGCAAGTTTGCAAGCCCTACTCTAAATGTTAGGCAAAATATAAGTTATTAGAAATTTATGCCAACAATTAAACGAAGATTGGTAAGCAATAACCAGCACCTGTTACCAAAAAGAGCATAGCCACTTTCACATAAACTGCTTAATTGTTTCCTTGCAACTGAATTGTGTTTATTTATTTGTAAAAATCCCTGCAATGTGCCACAATTATGTTTAACACCCAAAAGGTTTCCTCACCTGGCGATGGGAGTACTTCCAATAATAATATTATTAGTTCGACAATACAAGGGTTGATGTGCATGAAACAAATTAGGTGGATACAAAAACTTGGGAACTTAACACCATTAATATTTTAACGACTAGCTCATAGGGGATATGTTCATAGTTTAAAGAAAGGAAACTGTTTGAATTAGGTTGTGATATACATTCTCGGTTAATAAAGTAGAACGTACCTGATCAGAAATAGACTCTTGGTCAAAACTTGTTTGATGCTCCACAAGCGAGGGATCAGAATCGGCTGAAATTAAATCGGAAATTATAACAATAACTTTTGGTGAGCATAATTTTTAGGTTTGAAATATTTTGATACCATTTCACGGCATTGGTTTAAAATTAAGAAAAAATATGTGCCTTTCACTTTTAAGTCTTATTTGGGGTGTGTATGCTTTAGGATCGGAAACAATTCATTTTTACTGCTTGTTTAGCACAAAACTTACAACAAAATAGGCACGTAGCGAGCAAAAAAACAAACAAACATAAAAAACGCCACAGTAAAATTGAAGGCCAAGGAATTTTATCAAGTTCAAATCAATACGTCCCCTGAAATCGACGTCAATTGACCGAATCAGGATACGAAAAGCAGAAGACTTTTAATCAGACCAGATTCACTGTAATCAATGGCAGCACTAAAAACACTAGATAGCTTCTATCGAGCAAAACACAAGTCGATATACAACATACAACAGACAGTTTAGTAATTGGTATCGACGCATAGAGAGTGGCCTTGTCGGAAAACATTAATTAGTGAAGTTGTAACTTATTCTTGTAGCAATTTTTCGACTTACCATTTGAAGTGAGATTTTCTTCGGAATCCAATCGTAGTCCAGAAAGAGGGTGGATCGGGCTTTGATACGCTGGTTCCTCTACACATAACAACATTCGTTATAACTTAAACATTAAAAAATGGGCTGGGCTCAGGTTCAGACCTGCTATAAGAGTTTGAAATTAAAATTTGATTCCTTATACAATCCTTAAGCTCGTTTCTCTGCGTGGAACAAAATTTTGCTAAGCCCGATAAGAATATATAAGAATACCTTTATGCGACGGTATATATTAGGGGTATAGGTAACTTACGATCTGAAGCACAACCAACCGACCCGTAACCCCTCTGCAAATACCTACTTACGAGAAACAACACATGCAACCGCATTTTAAATACCATAGTAGTGTTAATCCGTGGCCAAATAAGCAGACAATCTGAGTAAAATATATAATGGTTCTATCTATTGAAAAAGTACAGCCGGCTAACACCTTATTCACTACTCGGTGACTGGAACAAGTTGCTGACCTTTGGTAAACATAAAGGCCCAAGACCTTTGGTAGACATAAAGGCCCAGTAAAATGTTCAAAAGTCGTCTCACGGCATACAGGACACAACGTTTACTTGGAATTGAAGTTAGGACCTTTTACATATTCCAGTAAGCAGTTCATGTATGCTTCATCAGCCTAGCATTATATCATTCCGGGAAAAAATCATGGCATTCTTATGCACGATGTACGTTCAAACCACAATTCATGTGCAGCATAATCAGAGCTGCAAAAATCAAAGGTCCGGGCATAGTGCATATAGAAAATGAATGGCTCCAAATTTATGCGCAAGGTTGAGATGTTCATTAAAAAACATCAGCTAGGTTTGACAGTGCTCAATAAAACATGCACAAAAAGAGAATGAAAAGTTCAATTACTTTACTCATGAATCATTCATATTTTTGTCATTTCTCGAGTGAACCATTGTAAAGTTGACAACTGGGATACGGAAAATAATGGATTACACTCGTCTCAAAATAGACTGTGGAAGCCGAAATAGAAGCCACAAAGGTCACAGCAAAAATTTTTCACATTTTGACTTCCCGCATAATAGGCTATGCTGGGAGAAGAGGCTTCGTTTCAAAAATAAAAATATGATTCAGCCTGTCGAAAGTGTGAGAATCGTATACATGGCTTTTCCCCATGGATTGAAAACTCATAATTTCTCATTGCGGTAAAATCGTTTTATTTGTGTAAGGTTTATAGTTTTTGCTTTAAATTTCTGAAAACTGTTGTTCCGTTGTTATTCACACGATATAAAACTCAAATTGAAAAATAGTTTTAATGTATATCAGATTTTTTTGTTTTTTGGGCAATTTAAATTTTAACTTATTTTACTTCAAGTTGCAATCTAAGTTCAGAGTGTAACAGAACCCATTAAATCGTAAAAAACGCCCTCAAAGCCAGAAGCCTAATTGTTTTCCCGAAGGTTTTACATTAAATTTACAAATTATTATTTGCATTTTTGTCACTTTTCAACATTTTTGCAGTATAAATTTCAACCATTCGATTGGTCATTCTAAATTCCGTGTGGCCAGAATCCATTAAATTGCAGAAAACCGCGACCTGAAGGCGACCCTTGAAATTTCTATTGACAACAGCGGTCACAGGGTAACAATTATTTAGTAAAATTCGACGGCACCAATGAAAGCAAGAGGCCGGCTTAATAATGCATGAACACTGAATGCGTATGCAGAAAGCAAATTCCGCAGCTGGTAAGAATCGATCAATGCCGGGACCCGTAATGCAATCAGAAACGGCACAAAGCAATTCCGAAAATGCCATTCCGATATCTCGACTGACAAGGCGCCGATTTTCAATCACCCGGCAGTAATCCAATGAGCGCGTCGCTGCAATTTCAGTATGCTCATGCTGCAATTTTGCGTCGAATTTCGTTGTGACCTTCGCATTTAACGTACTGTTTTGAGGCGGGAGTGTTGGCATTCTGCAAACCACACCTAGAACGTTTCGGTGCGCGCCAAAATTTGGATATAAGACGCTGATTTTGTTGGGTTGGGTTTTAAACCTCCAGACAGAGGTGTGTCAAAAAGAACTAGCTTGGGTCGCTATATTACGTCGACTTTCACTATTACAACTCTTGCGCCGCAGAAGTAACCGTTGTAGCGATCTTGACGTAGTAAGACAAAACAGGAAAGCAAGAACGTTCCGTTATCATTGCTACTTTTCGGCAGTGGTTAGTGGGTTCGTTTTACACTATAGCAGTGTACACAGCGCAAATTGTTCCACCAATATCGTTTGGCTTTATCATGTCCAACACATTTAAGTAGAGTTGGGCCTTGGGTCGGGTTCAGGCCAGATGTTGGCTTTAGTTTGTTAAAACATGCTTGTTTCAGCACAGACTTTACACTTGGTCACATATGTGTCGTTGTTTCATCTTGGTAAAACCAACCTCTGGCCCTACTTCGGGCTTGAAAAGAATAGACTCATGACCTAGTTTTCGGCTTGTACTTTCATGTTTGGGTTTTGAAACCGTCTCATTTAACTCTGTATGCACCAAAAATATGCGTTCGCCGTTCTGTGTATGCTGGCTAACACGTTTAAGCAGTACCTAAATGAACTGCATTAAAATTTATTTAAAACTGAATTGTTTCTTTGTTTTAAACAATATTTTCCCGACATCCTATTGTGAAAAAAGTTTCACGACATAAGACCCTAAACTACTTTTAGAAGATCCCTTGAGTATTTCACGCTGCCCTGCGGGAAGTTCAGGGTTGCGATAAGACGACCTCTTGTAATGCGTTGTGATTCTCCGTCGCTCTTATTTAATCTCCGGTTTCTGTCTAATAACTCCCTGGGGTCGATCAACGACGTTTTCGTCGAAAACAAAAACGTTTTTTTGCCGTCGTAAAGCCAGTAAATATTTGTAACTTTGTGGTTTAAAATGACAACGCAGAAAGTCGGAATCTTTATGATAGTATTACCACGTGATGATATTTTTTAAGAACAGCAATGCCATGTACAATTTTAGCCTTTTTTCACTTGCAGTTTTGATGCATTTAAACAACAAAAAAACTTTGAAAGAAAACTTGCAATTTTCAAATACTGATGTACGTGGTATATTAAAAGGCCATATGTGTGGATGAAGTCGCCACAGTTTAAAATAGCACCAGTGATTACCTATTGTGAGTAGAATTAATTTACGTAGGAAATCCGAAGCACAAAGCAGTTCAACGGAATGTCGCGTCATTGACACTTACATGACGCTCAACAGGAAAATGATCACGACGTCACGACGTAAGGTGAAGCGGAAACCTGGGCCTACTATGACTCATCAATGTGTATTGTTGAAGTAAATGACTTCAAACTTGTCGCAAAATACAAGGTTATAAAACATGTTGTTTACTGTATTTAGGAATTGAGGTAGGATTACCTTTGCAACAATCTATTGAAAATCCGTTAAAGGAATACGCAATATAGAAAAAAACATTTTGTCAAGTTAGTCCAGCTGTTCTCTAACTGGGGTCCGGCACGCGATTTCGAAGGGACCGCGAGAAGCATAGAAGTGTTTCTACAATTTTATGTAATATAAAATCTTGCAAGTGTATAAGCGAAAATAAGACAGATAAATAAGCCTATGAGAAGAAATGGTCCTTAGCTTTATTGGCAAGCAACACTCAAGAGGCGATTGTTTCGCGCACAATTTAATTGTAGTTTTAGTCTTGTTTGTGACGTAATAAATGTCCCTTTAAACATTTCCCACACAAGAACAAACTAACCTCCCTAGTTGTTATCTGCAGGTTTTGTTTCGCTTTGGTATGTTTAGTTTCATATACATATCCAACTTGGACCGCGAGTGCTCAAGAAAAAATGCGAAGGCACCGTTATGACAAAACAATAAACAAATATGAGAACCACTGAGTTATTTGTTAGTTTTACCGATTGTCGCAAAACAACCAGGTTGACCGCATCATTGGTATTTTTTTTTTATTAGAGCGTGTTACTTGTGCAAACAGGTGGATTTGGGTCGCACATCGTGATCGTAGGTGGTTACACTTCAGGATTTTATTGACAGTAACAAGGCGGTATAAGCATGGAAGCGTTAACGTATGTTTTGAGCGTATACTCTGAAACCAATTAGTTATGAAGCCACAAAAGGACTTGGTATCAAGCAGCAACGCGTGGTTTGCTGGTTGATTCAACGCTAAGGCAAGAGTATTGATATTAACCAAAACCGAAAACCTAACCCCATAGCTTATAAGCTTCCAAAACAATTCTAAATTTTGAGCCACTTAGATAGACAAAGGCGATAAAATGATAGCTTCCGTCCCAACCAACGGCTTAAAACTCGCCCTTGTCTAACTTATTGAAGTAAAGCGGTATACAATTTCAGAGCATTTATAAGTCGTAGGATTACCTTCCGCATCGAAAAATTCGTCATCGTCGGATGAGACATCGGTGCTGTGACGACGAATTCCTTCCAATTTCACATCAACGTAACCTGAGAAAAAGAAAAACATCTGAAATACAATGCAAAGCGACTCGATGTTAAATTACTAATACGTGGCTAACTGATAAATGACAACTGCCATTAGCAACCTAAGTTATTCCACATGTGTGTCACAGTTCGTCAGTACCACTGGTCAAAACATTCGATCTCTTGTATTTTAAGAGTGCATTTAGCACGAATGGAGCCGGAAATGGAAAGCGAAATTAAATTAACCGAAAACAAACAAACGAAATTGTGGGTTTATGAAGCGGAAACACAAAAAAGTAAGTCATTCGAATGTTTTAAACTACTTTGAGGCTTTCCATGGCTAAAATCTTGAATATATAAATGTAAAATTTCAATTATCACAAATATCTTAATGACTTGAAACCTGTTACGTCAAACAACAATGCTCCTGCAAACCAATAAACCTCATAAAAATGCCACGATTTCTGTGGGCCTATTTTGAAACGAACAATTGTCAAAAGCCACGTAATTGCGGTTGTTAAAGCGACGCATTTAAAGGTCAACAGTTTGTAGCCAAGATTTGACAGCAGACGCGTGTTTGTTGTTTTGACTTTTGACCATCGATTTTCAGACGGATTGGGATAAATATAGATGTAGGGTCAAGTGCTATTTTAGATGTTCATTAAAGCGTTGAATCAAAGCAATAAGTCGAGCACCAAGCAGGCTAACGGGAGTCAATTTGCAACTGGATTGGTTATGTGGTTTTCTAACATAGATATCGTTCAATAATTAATAATTTATTTGATTTTAACGATCAAAAACTGGCTTATAAACAGTTTTTGTTACAGTAAGCAGAAACACCTGGGTAACTATATGTCGGTTTGTCAATCAAGGAATGTTAAATTGTATCACATTCACATGAGAACAAAAAAGTCTGAAAAGAATAAATGTCCTATCTAATACGTCTTGTACAATCTCAAGATTCTAATATGCTTTTTATTGGTTGTTCCACATAACATTGATTGACAATAGCTCCCATAGCAGTGTTTTGAGTTGTAGTACTAAACAGCATTGATTTATGCTGCCTCATATTCATGATAGGGAGTAGGCAACAACACTGGCATTTTAAAGTGATTTTTATTGCAACATAATAAAAATTTCAAGGGAAGCGTGTCATTATGATTGGAGGACGTTATTACCAGCCTGTCACATAAAATTATATTTCCTTGTCGGAACATACCAAGATAAACACAAATGAATAAATATAAATTGTTTTATTTGTTTTACATGTAGCATGTATGGTATATTATGAACCCTCACCCAATCAACTGTATCAAACCACCAATACAAGAATGGATCAAATGGTTGTTCGGCATTTTGTCATATGGTCAGGGCACTGATTAACATACTGTGATTTAATGCAAAAACTGGCATAGTCCTAAACACAACATATCAATGTTTTAAAGATAGAGTAAACCACATCCTCCATTCAATCAAACTAGGGTAGGGCAAACTATGGGAAAAATTTTAGAAGGTCAATGTGGCGAGTAGCCTATTCAGGTTGGCAATAAGTCATCGACCTCGAATTTTGAATTTGAATATGATTGTACTGTAAGTGCATCTAACTGAAACAATAAGTTTATGACTTACCATCTTTATTACTGCTTTGTTTGCTTCGGACAGAAAACATAGAACTTGATGAGTAGCGACGGCCAAACTTCTTCTTGTAACCTTGGCAACAAAAAAAGTCAGAAAAATGAAAGCAAAGCGGAAACATTTTATTTAATATTAGAGGACACTAAAGATAGTTCACAACACACTACGAGTATAAAAAAAAACTAAAAAAGTGCAAATGTTACAAACAAATTTAAACTGAATATAGCTGTACTGAAATATAACTAACAAGAAAAGCTTTGAATTGTATTGTATTTACATCACTAATAGTTGTAAAATGACCCATATATATATATGAATACACAACTTGAAATGTTTTATGTGACAGTGGCAGTAAAAAAACACCAATAACAAACAAGCACCTGGTTTGAAAATTGCCCTTTTCTTGTACAAAGCAATTACTGAAATGTCTGATAGCTATATCAAAATGCCAAAAGTATTTTCCTCAAAAACAAAAACATCTTTAACTTAAACTGCATTTCTGTTTCTATTGTTTCTGCAGCAATAGCACCAAATGGGAAAATCAGACTTTTTAAGTTCTCGCTCTGAAAGCTTTGACCTGCGATATCTCTACAAACTGAGCAATCAATTTATTGATCTGAGCAAGAAAGTACACTTGAATAGAACCATCAACAAGATTTAGCCAGGCATTTCAGGGGGATTTTCTAGGATATAGGGACAACTGCACAACTAAGCTCTTTCAATTCTCTTCCTCAACCAAAATCCTGTTTGAGTTGTGTAGCTTTCAGCCAACAACAAATGCCTGAAGCACAAAGACTCCTTAACATTTATGAGCGTAGACGAATAGCGACCACTGAGTAGTAATTTAATAAATCCAATGTATGTCGTTGTAAACATGTTTCATTACAAACACATTGTGCTCTTTTGTCACTATTTTTGAACTCAGACATATTAAAGGTGATATATTATATTATCCAAATGTCACAACAAGTTATTAAAACCTAAAAACCCAACTGTATGCTGCAAAATGCAGACCATATTTGGTTATTGTAATCTTAAAGTACATTAAAGCATTTGATCACAGGTTTCTTTGTTTTTTTCCACATAAGCACAGACAAACCAAAAATATAATACATGATGGAAAGGAGATCCTTTTTGATACAGAATAAAACAGAAAAAAACATTTGCATACTTAATCTGCTATTAAACATGTTGGAACCACCAGAACTTCTCCTTGAATATACACTGGAATCAGTTGGGTCAGTCTTGTGCAGAGCATTTTCTAATTTAGGGGATTCAGGCTGTAAAAATATTATTTTCAACAATAGCACAGTATATAATCAAAAAACAAAACTAATGCAACATTAGTGAAATACCTTGGAAAATTCACCACATTCATTATCATCATCCATTTCTTCTTCAGCATCTGTTGACCCAAATTTGAGCTGTAAAGCAAGCTGTGTTTCTTTTTCCAGTCTTCTGATGTCCTCTATAGTGAGACCATACCACTCATCTTGCCAGCACCATGCCTGCTTATGGGCACGGAGCATCACTTTTCTGAGACCTGTGCACAGACATCAATAATGCATTTGGAGGGGCAATATTAAGTGGTGGTTACATGTCAGGAAAGATTAAGTACTTACAAGGGTAGTGCGTTACCTAGGTTCTAACTGAGATACAATGAAGTACATTTTTCAAACTAATGATTTGCGCAACTCCAACCAATTGATTACAACCTTGGATTGATTGCAGTTTGTTTTAGATCACAAGGACCAAAAGGGCAAACATTTTTAAAGGTTATTACCATTTTAGGATTAGTTAAAAATACTTACCTGTGTCATGAATAAATTTTTCAATTTTGGATTGCATTCCCCAATACTTGAATTCAACCTGAAATGAACCAAAGAAATCACTGGTAAATGTTACAATAATTTACTGCACATCGTGAAAATTATACCTTGCACATTTTGTAAGCACACATGATAGGACCCCTCTCATCTGGTTTGGAGTTCTTAACTTGGCTCAGCCAATTGTCAGTTAGAGGGCCATACCCTGTTTTCTTCGATTTGAATAATTTGGGATCCTCTTCTTTCTTGTAATCACTAACTTGCTCTTTAACAATGTCAATATCATCTGCAGTGAAAACAGTAATCTATGTATTGTATTGTTTCCCACATATATACATGCACAAGGATTTAATCAGTATGATAATACAATTTTTGCTAATAAGAAACTTAGCCAGGTGCAAACAACACAAGCTAAACTTTGACTCAAACATTATGGATACATGTGAAAGCGAGAATATTAGAATACAACTGTAAACAGGGAGTTAAAAATGTGATAGCCGATGAAAATACAAGGTGATTGCTATTGTTGGTTGTTCAATGATAACTACTACGTAATTGAATAAACACATATAAAGAAACAAATACAATTTGTGATAATACCTTAATGATAATAGGAAAATGTATCCAAACAAACTATGTTTTATCTCTGTTTGGCCCACCATAAGACTCAGGCATTTATATTTTGTAATTATCGATAAATAAAGATTTTAAATGAGTTTAAACTTTTTCTGATTTTTAACTGGTCTTTAAGGAGAAATTATCTGCACCATCTTAATGTTAAGTATTGAAACCTAACAGTTTATATGTATTAAGATGCTATTGTTTTTAAGCATCATTAAGATGCTTCTGTCGATGATGGAGATCATTTGAAAAATAATTGGCGACAAATTCCAATTAACCTAAAACAAATTTAATAAATCTAATGAAAACAGACATAATATTCCTACCCACAACTCTGCTTCTGAGCTCTGTAGGAGACAAATTGAATACATTGTTTTGATGTCCGGCATCATCATAATATCTTGTCTCAATATCAATTGAAAACTTCTCAACAAAAGGACATGTGTATCTTGTACGTGTATATGGGTAAGCATTCCATGCCTCTTCTTCAACTATTAGAGCATCTTTTGGCAAAATTGCAGCCAACCATCCTATAATACACATACACATTTCTTTCATTATATATCTGTTTTATATGCAAACAGTATAACTGCAATTTTAGCTTGGTGACAAGTTATCATAAAAAGAAAAATGCTAATATTATAGTCAAATTAAAACATTTTAGTATATATATATGTTAAAGAAGTAATGTATGCTGTCCTGTATACTTTAGCAGACTAATGTTGGGAAGATAGCCTGTTACAAAAAAGTTGTTTTAACCATTTTACAACTATTTTATTTTCCACACAGTTAAGAATAGGTACACCAGTTTTATTTGGATGTGAGCTTCTGAATTTTTTTTTTATATATATGTAGAAGTTTTTATAAACTCTATACACAGATCTGTTTGCTATAAGACATACATACAATGGCTTAAATGGACACTAAAAGAACTATGCTTCATTTTCAATGGTTTTGCATTTGGGACATTGTAAGAAACTTAACTTCAACTCAGCAATTTAAATGTTTATGAACGCCCCTGATGAATATATATTGATTATGTTTTCTGCTCAGGAAATGTTATGACATTGCCCATTGACAAAAACAATCTGTTCCTTATCTTTAGACACTAAGTAAAATCAATAACCCCAAAATATGGATTTTTGCTATCACTTTAAAAATTGACAAAAAATGACCTAGCTCAAACCACGATTGGCTATTTGTTGATGGAAAATTGACAGTAGCATAACATTGACCATAGGATTTTTGAAGCAAGTTATAAATTAAACCAAACAACTTTTAAAATACAAACCCATGAACAAATTTTTTTTGACAACTAGGTGGTAAACACTACTGTATTTTTTCTAAATACTCTAATAAGTGATACACAAACCTGGAATGTGCTTTCCAATGTGGTAAACCTTCTGTGTGTGCTGACCATCTCCTCCAGGACCATCAGTGTATGGTTGATTCTCAATAATTTCTACACCACTTTCTGTTCCCTGACTTTCTTCTCGACTTTTTTTCTGCAATTCAAAATATTTAAAACATTGTTCAATTAAATGGAATGTTTTTTCTGACCAAAATTTGTACATATATCTATAAAAAACTTTGTCATAAAGGGCAAGTAATATAAAACATTTTTTACAGAATTATAGTTTCCTTTTTAATGATGTTTTGGCGAGTAAAAACAGTGAACAAAGCATTTGCTGCCATAGGTACAAACAAGAATTAACGATTACAATAAATAACATGGGTGAAATTGAAGTAGAACACATTACCTGTATCATATAAAGCTGAGCAATCCTGTACTGTTGAACACTCAAGGGCATGGGGATTCGATACTCCTTAATCAACATTTTTCCAGTTTTGTTGACACAGAGTCAAGGAAACAACAGCTTTATTGTACTACATTTTCCAGCTTTATTTAACAATCACAAAAATAGCAATTTGTTTCAAAAATTGGATAGCGCAGGACCCAGTTTAGAGTTTAGACACTTTAGTGCTTTTTGGCACCAAAAATTCATATCACAAATAGAAAACTTTTCCTGTAAAGCATTTGCCATATGGTCACTTTTTAATTTACAAAGTCCTGTATGCAGTCATTCAACAGGACATATTTTTTACAATGGGCCACAGGAAGTGGCTCAACTGATATGACTCACTGTCTCACTCAACCTGTTCACAACATTCTTGCCCATTGTAAACTGCAAACATTTCCCCATAATTTGTGACATTTCCCTATAATTGTGACTGTTTTTAAGACGAAATGTAACCTCATTCAGTGTTTACCGTTTCTCATGTCTTGTCGGCAGTAATAGTCTTACAGAACTGATTTATAATCCTGCAAACAGTAAAGCTAAAACGGCCTACTAGATTTAGAACAATTGCGTGAGGAAATTGTCTTGCAGGCCCTAACTAAATTCTGTTTCTCGCATTTAGGCTGCCTGCGATTGCTTTTTTGTTTGTTTTTTAATGAGGAACGCTTTACGATTTTGCGTGTCGTGCGATGCCTGCGAAGAGCGATTGTTTGGTTTTCAAATGGTGGAAACGAAACTACCTTCCCCTAACACTCCATCAGACAATGAGCACTTTTTCCTGAAACGCTTCAGATTTTATACTTCCCCAAGGCTCGTTAGCGCCACCTATAACCATTGCTAATTGTTTTTTTAGTGCTCTATGGTTTAATTAAGGGGCCTGCAACTATTACTAACAGGACATTCGCATTTATCTCATATGACTACATGCCGTTTTTATTCAACCGTATTGTTGCATTGAAAGAAGTGATTCTATTTTGTATGACATTATCACTGTACAGAAAACAAACTTGGACTCCGGTCCGTTGCTCAATTCACAAATGTGCTAAAAACAAAAACGTTTGGAATCGCTCGCTATGACAGCACTAAAATGGAGTTGCAAATCAAACTTTAGGATTGACTGAATTTCTGCATCATATTGGATATTGGCAGCAGTGGCGGCTCGTGCCTAAAATTTGTGGGGGTGCTGCTCCAAATTTTAGCCTTTGTTGAACAAATATTAGTTGGCAATATATAGAAAAGCCACATTTCTAATTTTCTAGCCATTGTTTTGTGTACAAAAACAAGTAATACAAATCTTAATCGGCAACTCCATTGTGACGTAATGTTTGTTACGCAATAATGTACACGAGTGTAAACCGCAGACGGTATCATGGGGGAATTTTGTTTACTTGCACAGCGACGGACTAAACTTAATAACATGCACGAAAAAAGTGGCACAAAAACACACGTGACACAGACTCGAAACGAAGCGGTTATAAATACGGTAAAACACAACAACAGTACATGGAAAAAAATATTAATAAATGAGTCGAAAAAGATCGAAGTATTTCAGTTGGACAACATTAAAGTAAAACTGGTTATAACAATGACTACTAACTAACACACTTGCTATTCAGTCATTAATATGGTCATGTATCATTTAGGTAACTTATAGCCACAGTCAGCATCTTCAACATATTCTATGACACTTCACAGATTATAATTGCCACAAAAAAACTAGCCATAAAGCTTTTAATTTGTATCATAACTGATAAATTTAACGACCACATTACATTTGTGTCAGAACTTGTTTATTTTATTTAACATCTTTACTTAACTTTTGTGTACAACTATTAATTGTTTTTAAGGCTCTTAACTGCTATACTTGCTGCTTTATTTGGTGGCAAGTAGCTTATAATTCCTTTTTTTGAAGTGCAAAACTCTCCAAGCTTTGAAAATTACAACACTCTCACTTAAATTTAAAACATAGTATTGAACCTTGTGCTTCTATTTTACAACTTAAATGAATCATAAAGTTATAGTTTGAGCAAAATAATGGATAGCTTCTTCCTTGATTTCCAAATGACAACTAAGAAACTGTTTTTTTTTTCTTCTATTTAGTGCTATCACTGCAAGTGCAAGTCTTTTTGGAAATAATGGTGTTCCTTAGAAAAGTTTGCATCCTTTTTAGTGTTGACAAGAACCGTTATGCCTTTGAGAGACTCATGGAAATTGCTGGCTAACTGACTTTTCTTTTTAAAAGTTTCAGTAACTTTTCTAACAACAGGATATGCTTGGTGGTAACTACTATCTCCCCTGTAGAATGTTCATTCTTGAGAAAAATTTCCTGTGAAGCAATTTAGCAGCTACTGTTTAGAGAAACAGTACATGTCCATTATATCAATACACAAGATTGCACTTGGCTGCAAATACTGTCCACATGGTGTGTTAAGAAACCAAAACTTGAAATTGTCATCACTAAGATATTTCAAAATTCCTGTTGCTTGTGCAATTTTTTGTTCTGCATTTAATATTGCCTAAATTTCAGTAAGGCATTTAAAGGTGGCTGTACACAGGATCCGTTTCGGTCCGTTTTCGTCCGTCATGCGTATACGCGCGTAAATTTCGGTCCGTCGCCTTCCGTCGACGTGTATACACAGAATGCGAACCATGCGTTTTGTCCGAAAACGGACGAAACGGACGTCAACGCAAGGCCATCCGAACAAATAGAACATGTTCTATTTTTTCGGACGTACGCATGCGATTTTCGGTGTAGTGATAGTGCAAAACTGAGAGATATTTCTAGATTGGTTGATTAATATTAATTATTTTGATCAAATCACAAGACTTGAAGCCCTCTTGTTTCTAATAATAAATAGAAGTGAAGTAATATGCAAGGTTTTATTTTTAAATCGGCAAAAAGACAGACTTCAGACTCGAATGGAATGCAGAACAACAGCGGGATACAAAAAGCTAATAATGTAAGTAACAAAAGCTTTCCGCGAAACAAAGGGGTCAGGAAATAGTCAGTTCATAACTTAGTTCTGGCAGTTAATGTCATTGATTGCAAAATTTCAGAAAAAGAAAACTGCAAATATGCCATCAGGGTTTAGAAATTCGGAACTATGTTGTATTAATATTTAGGATGTTGCTTATGAAATCTAAGTCCATAGGCTAGTTGTTTACATACACTTAAGTACTGGTTGATGTTTCTGCAACAATCTGTGAATTATGCACTTTAAGTTATCATGATAAGTTCTTTTGTAGAATCCTTGGATTAATAAATATCAACTAAAGAAATCAAGTTTAACAAGAAAAACTAGTAACCAGCTTTGGAGAGAAATCTACCTTATAAATGCCTGTAATTCAACTTCAGCAGAGTTTGGTTTAACAGGTAATTTAACTAACTTGTGTTACAATGTGGATACATTTTTAATGGTGATAGAAATGTTGTGGTTTTTACCAAAAAATGTTTTGACAACATTTTATTGTACATTGGGAGGGCTTATTCTGCTTATCAAATGTACATTTTGTGAAGTATATGTGACACCTGCCTGTTACGTTTTTTTACAGAAAAAATGTGAAAGAAAGGTGACATATGCGACACCTATATAAAAAGAAGACAGAAAATCCAATGGTTTAAGATTTAAACACAGCACCACAGGTATGTAAATTAAATGATTTATGCTCCATATTTGTAATAAACCTACTATATGTGTTGTGTTTGTAAGGCATGGACCCCAACAATGTGCTATTTGAGTACTGCAGGGAAAGAATTGTGATCAAAAATAGTATTATTTTTCACATCTTCATTGTAATTTGTAACCAAGGATTGTGTTTAATATGAGAGATGGAAACAAACCAGAAAAGTCAAGTTAAATGAAAGATTGCACTTAATTGTGGATTAAACAAATATACTTCTAAACTAATTTGTACATACTGTTGCATTTATGTTTTTGTTATTTGTAGGAGACCTACAGGCAACAACCAGCACATTGCCAAATTATAAGAATACAGCTACTGATGCTAGGATTGCTTTTCACCTTTCAAAAATAAGAAAATGCTTGAGGCAATCGAAAGAGGGTACAGGAGGGTTTTTAAAAGCAAATGAAATTCTTTAGAAATACGAAGCATTCTGTAAAAACACAAAAAAGTCCTTTCAGTGTTTGTTCATCCCCAATTTTACCATTTAAACATTTCGCTCATATGCACTGTGTGTTTGTACTTTTTTATTTTGTCTGCTTTGAAAGTGTCTTTTAGAAAAAAAAAATACAAATATTTTGTGACATTTGTTTTCCATTAGCGATGTTATTGTACTGCTATCTTATTTGAGCATGTTTTGACACCAGCGAATGCCAAGGGTAGGTTGGGTAATGTCGATTGTAAACTATTTAAATTACTTTTTTTGGTCGGTGTGTTCGAGTTTAGCAATATTAAAATCCCACCACCACCACCACCGTGATAACCCAAATGCAAGAAATTAGCGGTGTTCCTTCTTTGAACAGCCAAACAACTGATTTGGAGTAGGACGCATTCAAGCAAAACGTCGCATCGTTCGGATCCTGTGTATACCACCAAACGCAGCCACTTTCGGAACGTAAATTCGGTCCGTTTACGCACGTCAGAATACGGACCGTTTTTCGCATGCGTTTACGCACGTTGACGGAATACGCAGTCTGTGTACAGCCACCTTAACTTCACAGTCACAAAGCTATTTTTTCTTTGTTAGCATTCAAAACTAAAACTGAGTAGTTCTTGTGGTTGCTTATTCCTGCATGACATATTAGGAATAGCGGATGTTTTATCCCAGTTTTCTTAACTTTTTATTCAGGTTTTTATTATAAAGGTTAATCGTGACTTTTCAAACGGTTAGATGACCTTTTTTTCTTTTTCAAGGTGGTAGATACACTTTTTAAGTAGATACACTTTTTTGGGTAGATACACTTTTTTTCACCCTTTTTAATTCAATGATCACTGCAAAAACTAAAGCCCACTTACAGTCATCTTAAAAAAGCCACGACTAACCTTCAAACAATAAATTAAAAGATGACAAAACAATTATTTAACTGTACTCACAGTCGAACTTAAGAATATAGCAAACGGGTTTGGTTTTGTAGCACAGTAAACCCGGAACAGACAACACTGAACTACAGGCCGGTTCACACGCTGCGTGATTGGTGGAGCTGCGCGAGCCGCAGCACCCTGTCGCCTATTTCGCCCGGCATGTAGCTTTCCCAAGTGCGCATGCGCACAAGTGCAAAACGTCATGAAACGTCACGATTAGTCATGAAACTGGAGCTGCAGTTCCACCATAGATAACATATTAATGCCATAATTTTTTTTTAAAAATGAAAAAAATTCCGATCAAGGCGGAAATTTTACTTATAAAAATTATACTTTAGAATAAAAAATAAGTATCATGAAAGTTATCTGTAATGTTGTGGTGGGAATTATAAGTAAAAATATCTAGGGGGTGCTGCAGCTCCGCAGCACCCTAGCACGAGCCGCCGCTGATTGGCAGAAAGCTTGATTGTGTAACAAGTCAGAAACGTATTTTATTTGTGCAATAATATACATGCAGCTTGGCAGTCCGTAACATTAGCTAGGGCTACTAAGTGTCAAATACTAAAGAAAAAAAAACATATCAGTACATATTTTTTTCAAAAAACCACCTTGTCCAAAGTAAATCAAACGGCTGTCTCTTAAAAACAATACAATCCCGCGGTGACGTCCATGAAAAAGAAACTAATTATAGTGGGGTAAGCATTATTTCGAAGTCTTGGGGTGTGTAGACGATGTTGGTTGAGCAGCCTTGCAAGGAGGGTAGGCCATTCACGGAGCTAATATCAAAATGCTGGAGTAGTGACACGAAAACAAGAAACACTTCAGCTCGACCAAGACTTTCGCCCATACAAAATCGAGGTCCAATAGAGAATGCAATAATCTTGGGTGAAAACACAAATTTGCCCTCTTCATCAATATGCCGCTCAGGATTAAATACTTCTGGTTGTGGCCAAGTTTCTTTATCCCACGCTGCACCATGAAGATTTGCAGTTACCTGTTACGCAAAACGGTTTTAATTTAAAGTCTTGATACATATATTTGGCCAGGAGTTCGGACACATCAGATCCGTGTTTTTCTCAACCAGTGTGTCCAATGATAAGCCACAGAGCAGTGTGTGAAATAGACATCATTTAAAATCTATTATTAGCATTGTTGATTTTCGTACACATGTTTCATACAGCGTGTTTGCCACGGAGTTGCAAGCTATTATGAAATAAATCGCTACATATTAAAAGATTGCTTGTATAGGTCACGACATGCTTACAATGGCAAAACCTTTCTCATGCTAATTAGCTAGGGAAGCATGAAGATTGTTCGAAAACGATTTCTGTTCCACGATATAAAAAGGTTGAACAGTGCACTACACTTATGAATTTATGCAATAACAGCTGTGATATACCTGTGTGCCTTTAGGGATGACATATCCGTACAAGACGGCATCAGAATTTGTTTTGTGGTGAACCATCGGTGCTACAATACGAAATCGTAAAACTTCCTGAAGGAACGCGCAGGTCATCGGCAAATGATCTTTACTGGACAAACTTGGTTGACCATCGCGTCCTAAAAATGTACATATGCAATGTTAGCATTACAGCTGTAATGAATCAAGTGCGCCATAGTAATCTACACCGAAAAGTGAGGGCAAATGTTACATATGTGTATCATTTTGACATGTTTGCTACAATTACTACAATTAGGGATGTAAATAGTTCTACTACATTTATCAATGTATCCGTTTACGACACGGTTACTAACAACAACCGGTTACAAAAGAGCTATAACTGGAGACTAAGTAGCCGTTTGGATTAAAAGTTCTTGCATTTACAAATATCACAAATCGCCTTATCGAAACTGTTGTTTATTGAGCGATATGTTCCTAGGTATGCATGTTCATAAATCCCTTGTGGCCGACATCTATATTTCTTAAGTATGTATCAAACCTACAAACATAGAAATCTTTATTTGTATGTCTTAAAGCTAGTAAAAACACACTTTAAAATCTAAAAACTAGACAACAGCATGTAACTTATACATAACCAAGATTATTTTGAATTCTCTATTTTACAGTACTTACCTAAGCAGTCTTTTATTTCATCTTTAAGAAGTTGTTTATATTTGGGGTGATGAAGAAGACATATGATTGCCCAGCCAATATTGGAGCTCACCGTTTCAGTACCAGCCGAGAAAATGTCCCGTGCAAAAACAACCAGTTGTTCGTCCTATGAATGCAAACAGCGACTTACAGTGTAGAATATTCAACACTACACTGTTTTTTCTTAAATAATGTTGAATTTCTAAAATTAATTTGTTTACCCATGGGTAAACTAGCGCTTACGAATACTAGTAGGCTAGTGGTCAAAATACAAATAAAAACAGGTTTATAGGATAATGTTAATCATTTCAATAAGTAACCAACAGATCAAGGAAGTACATAAAATTTAGGTGGCTTATTTTATTAATGTGGTATTGGTACATACTTTCTGTAATAAAAGTTACCGAATGTTTGCTATGTACGGTTAGGTTTACGAAAACACACAGTATATTTGATTTAGGTCCGCGCTAACAATGTCTTACTTGATGGTGGCATATTTGCACCTTCATTACAATTGTAATCCAACAGCCGTTAAATTTGCAAAATTTATTGCTCGTGAGCCATTAAATTTTGCACAGAAACACTCACAGTGAACGACGAGTCAATTTTTCCGGCTCCGTGACGTTTCTCGTTGATAAACGCATCCATAAAGTTGTTGACATCAGTTTGCTTGAAGTTGGCGTTCTTGTCGTCGACAATCTTTTGAAAAATATCTGCAAATAGTAGTATACAAGTTATACAACCAGTTTCGTTTTAAAATACAGTGGTCATGTTGTTGAAGTTGTGCCTAACATGATTTATGTGCAACCTTCACGATTGTGTATGTTACCTGAAAGGATTTGAAGTTGCTCTTTAATTGTTTGATTGGTTGTGCTAAATGGAGGAATATATCGCAAGTTTTCAAACAACATCATCATCATTATACTGTCTGCTATTTTCTTGTTGGCAAATCTGTAAGAATTTTTGTAAGTTTTAGAAAACATTCAACGGCAAGTTGCAAACAATCCGGTAAATCAGACTCAAAATTATCAGTATAATTGTAATTATATCAAGCCTCAGCAGTTTATCATTTATTGGTGCTTTTTACATTATATATCAAGCCTATTACACAATCGGAGCAAGACTTGCATGGTTTTGAGAGTCTTTAAAAGTAGAAGAAATGTAGGATCGTTATCTTCAAATCTTTTACCGAGAACTATCGATGCAACAACGTTTCCAGCGGACTGGTACAGAACAGGCTGTAATAATAAGAAACAAAGAAGTGTTAGCCTACACAACTTTTGCAACTACTACAATAGGCTAAAACGGGCTAATGTGCAATATCCATGTTGGTTTACTAAAATAGTTACACAGATGCCAGTTTGCGACTTTCAATTTTTTCAACTCACTACAATGTTGATCGGTGATCCTGATTGTTTCCGCAACTTTTCCATGAGAAAGTCGCTTTCGTAGAGAATTTGCTTTTCCATTTCCGCCTTAGACATGCCATGCCTGTTGTGGAAAAATAAAAGACAACAGTAAAAATGTTAGCAACCATTTTGTTTGACCGGACATTTAAAACTGCCATTCTCAAAACTATTTGTAATCCATCGTTATTTTTGTCCCAAAAGTTACAATTATTATTACGAAGCAGTTCTTTACAAAACTACCCAAACTGCAGATAAAACTGTAGGCATTTAGAAACAACGTTAAATATGTTTTTCTGGCACGAGATAAAAAACGAAATTATTGTTGCTTATTCTACCGAATTTATATGAAAAAAGAGTTAACCGTTTCAACGCCTGTGTGCCAAAGTTCTTCTGTCTTTTGTACTCATCGCTGTAGTCCTTGAACATCACTCCATAGTCCTGAGTCACTTGTTTGTAGACGAAAAAATCTTGACGCCCGGAAAACTCATTTGCTTGTTTAACGTAGGCCTGTAGAGCAACAAATAATTTCTTTACTTTACAACTGCGCGCTGCCTACCAGCAATTTATTCTGCCAAAACGAATGTATTGACAACAGTATTCTTTTCCGTAAACTTTATGCATTAAATGCATTGTGTATGCAGTATTTCTATGGGTCCTTTGTTTGACCTTCTCTTGTATTCCACATTATGCATTGCAAAACAATCGATCCTTATTACGTCGCGCCTGCGCAAACTGAAGCATGGTTGCGGTTTGATTCATTTACAGTTTCTTGTGCCAGTGCTGTGTTGCTTCGTGGCTCTACGGTTTAATTAACAGGTATGATCTTAGAGGTTATGTTGTGCATGTTGTGTGAGGTACGCTGGTCCAACGTTATCTTACAGATTTATATTACAGTGGCGAGTTACGGCAATTTTAAGTTGAAACACTTTCATTGGGGATTAACTTGATTTAATGCTTTACTGTTGGTTGGTTGCCAGTAAGTATTTTTACGTATATTTAGTATTTCTTTGTGTAAACAGTTGTGAATAAAACACAATGTATGTACTTTACACTAAGACTCATGAGAATGATGATGTTTTTTTTTCACGACGGCAAGTTCAAAGCATGTTGATATTTCGTGTGATTTGTCATCCTAATGTGGTAATTAATGGGGAAGCAGATGTGTGATGTTGCAAGCTGGACCCTTTCCCGGAAGGAACTGCGTTACATTACTCTATACAGGAAACTTTAGCCGAAGGTTTTGGTCTGTAGCTTTACTACTTCACGTCAGGTACAGTTGTATTGCTGCGTCAGTAAATTATTGCCAATATCAAAAACTCTTATTGAATGCACGACTTTACCAGCTTTGACAAACGCATGTACTTCCTGTCATGAAGCTCGTTTTGCAAAGCCATGACGTAGTTTTTCACAGTCACTTGCAGTTCATACACCTAGCTACATCAACAACAACATTGTGAGTGACCGAAAATGGTTAAACTGATTGTTCCAAAAATCTACACCAGCAAGTGCAAAAAGGTATGTTTGAAAGATATTTGCAATGCATTGGCAAACTATGTTTCAAAAAGACAACCCACTACCAAATCAAGTGTTTGGCAAAATTACTTTTCTCGGTATCTTACCTGATTTATAACTTCGTAAGTATTCAATACCACAATGTCCTTCATACCCATTCGCACAGACATCACCGGTCCGTACTTCTCACCCAATTTCTTGAAAGTTATTTGGGGTTCAGGCCCCAGAAAAGGAGCCATGCCTACGATGGGGAGTCCTCTGGGACCAGGAGGAAATTTGGGATGGGGCTTTTTCCACCATGACCACAACCAAGCCATACATAAGGCACATAGTGAGTATACTACCGCCCACCAAGTCTCCATTCCAATATGTTTGTCACTAACAAGTTGCTGCACAAAATGAGAAGCAATCGGTTATGAACAATCCTCTACACTGGTCTCAATACTGGGTAAGTGTGACTTGCTTTCATGTCATGTTGTAATTATTGACATCTACGCAAAGGTAAAACCGACTAGATAGACGCCATCTTGCTACGCAGTGTTTGAGTCAAAGCAGAAAAAAGGTCTGCTTTTTTTCTTTTCACAAAGCAAACTTTTTCAACTACTACTTGAGCTATTATTTACAAATCCTGAACACATTAGGCTTGCTGTGTTACTGAATTTTTCTGTAAAACACCTAAATTTCGAGAAAACAGCTGCTGTGATTCTGGGGGAGGGATTACTGAGTCATGCTGTCGAAACGCAAAACGTGAGATGCCGACCCAGAAAAACACACAGTTCGTGTTTGTTATATCATTACGCTGTGACAACCGACAAAATGCAACGCACACGGCACAAGTATGACGTCACCTGTAAGCGTAACTGTAAACAAAAACAACCGTTTTCTGGTACAGCGGGTTTTCGTTCTGTTTGATCAGTCCACCACGAAAACGACATAATCCTTTGTCTTCACTATCAAATGTATTTTTTGCTCGTTACTACCTTGTAGTAACCAAACAGCTATAGGCTATCTTTAATGACGAAACTTGGCAACTGAAGGATAGTCATTTACTTGAAGACCAACAAGTTTTCAAACGCAGTGGTCAAGTTTAAATCGTTTGCTCGTTTCCTGCTTTAAACAGTCTGCAACTAACAGAAATGTCCAACTAATATCGGCAAACTGAGTAATACAGACATACATTTGACAATTCAGTAAAAGACTTGCTGGCCACTACCTGACGCGCTGAGATAATGATAGACAAGACTTGCCCAAGGGGTACGAATCGAAATAACGTGCGAACAAATGAACAAGGTTAAAAGAAAAAGGCAGTATCCACGCTCGACCAGTTATAGCCAGTGGTGGGATTCAAATTTTATTTCATGCGGTTGTATCACGAAAGTCATATTTTTCAGCCGGTTCTGTTGCAAAAAGTCCATTGACAGTAACCAGTAATGCTAACCGGTTCGCTGGTCTCATAAAATTTCGTGAAACGGTCCTATAGAACCGGCTGAATCCCACCACTGGTTATAGCGTTACTAGACAAATTTAAGAACAGTCGAAGAGAAGCTTCATTCAGTGACTGTGTGTTGGGTCACTTATGACAAATTCTTTTCTACTTAAAGCTTTAGGAGGTAAAAGGTCGCACGTTTACTATATAGTCCAACCGTAAAAAATGTTAGTATCGTAACTACTGTTATGTGTAAATCAACATGTTTTTGTCGATAAATGACTGTTTTAAAATGACTCGTCAGTGAAATCACACCTGCACATTGTTACAACAATAAAACAGTGTCAATACGATTCTAAAAAAGGCCTACAGTGGCGTTAGCACTATTTCGAAATCTTTGGGTGAGTAGACTATATTGGTTGAGCAGCCTTCCAAGGGGGGTAAGCCGTTCACGGAGCTAATATCAAAATGCTGCAGTACTGACACAAAACCAAGAAATACTTCAGCTCGACCAAGACTTTCGCCCATACAAAATCGAGGTCCAATTGAGAATGGAATTATCTTGGGTGAAAACACAAACTTGCCCTCTTCATCAATATGCCGCTCAGGATTAAAGACTTCTGGTTGTGGCCAAGTATCTTTATCCCACGCAGCACCGTAGAGATTTCCTGTCACCTGTTACGTGATAGTTTACATATTATTATGCGTATTCCTAAATGTAGTACAAGGAACAGTGGCGGCTCGTGCCTAAAATTTGTGGGGGTGCTGCTCCAAATTTTAGCCTTTATTGAACATATATAAGTTGGCAATATATTGAAAAGCTACATTTCTAGTTTCCTAGTCATTGTTTTGTGTAGAAAAACAAGTAATAAAAATCTTAATTAGCAACTCCATTGTGACGTAATTTTTGTTACGCAATAATGTACACGAGTGTAAACAGCAGACGGTATCATTTGTGTATTTTGTTTACTTGCACAGCGACGGGTCAAACCCAATAACATGCAGGAAAAAAGTGGCACAAAAACACACGTGACACAGACTCGAAACGAAGCGGTTGTAAACACGGTAAAACACAACAAGAATATAGCAAAACAAGTAATGAGTCGAAAAAGGTCGAAGTATTTCAGTTAGACAACATTTAAAAAAATGGTCATGTTTTTTTAAGTAACTTATAGTCACAGTCAGCGTTTTCAACATATTCTATGACACTTCACAGATTATTGTCACACAAAAAAACTAGCCATACAGCTGTTTATTGGTATCATAACTGACAAATGTAACAACCACTCTACATTTGTGTCAGAACTTGTTTATTTTGACATCTTTTCTTTGAATTTTGGGCAGACTATTATTTGTCCTTCAGATTCTTAACTGCCATACTTGCTGCTTTATTTGCTGGCAAATAGCTTATAATTGCTTTTTTTAAGTGCAAAACTCCTTCAAGCTTTAAAATTTACAACACTCTCACTTAAATTTAAAACATATTATTAAACCTTGTGCTTCCTTGTTACAACCAAAATGAATCAAAAAGTTGTAGTTTGGGCAAAATAATTGATAGCTTCTTTCTTGATTCCAAATGACAACTAAGAAACTGTTTTTCTATTAGTACTAGCACTGCAAGTGCAAGTCTTTTGAAAATAATGGTGTTCCTAACAAAGGTTTGCATCCTTTTCGGTGTTAAAAAGAACTGTTTTGCCTTTGAAAGAATCATGAAAACAGCAAAAAGGATTTTTCATCTTAGTAATTTCACTTGTCAAAACATCATCTAGATATTTTTTAAAGTAATCATGAACATCAGATCTACAGAAACATTTTCATTTCAGTAACTAGCTTTTCTTTGTCAACAATAGGATGTGCTTGGTGGTAACTACTGTCTTGTCTGTAGAATGTTCATTCTTAAGAAACACTTTCTGTGAAGTAATTTAGCAGCTATTGTTTAGACCAGGGGCGGGCAACATACGGCCCGCGGGCCGGATCCGGCCCGCGACGGGATTTTGAGCGGCCCGCAGACAGTTTCTGGTCTTACATGATAATGTAGCCCGCGGCCACAGTCTGCCGCAATCCCCCACTACTTGCTTACTAACTACGTCAAATTATAGTTGTAACGGACAGTAACGCTCCTCAATAACAAAAAAACTTTCCCGCCGTTGTTACCATTGCACCATACGTCCATTGTTACGACATAACTGCCAACCTTGTGTGTGGCCTGCTTTTATGGTTTCCTTTGTTTCCACACGTGTAGCCTAGTTAGTGTTTCAGCAGTATCTGAGTCTGTGTTGTACGCATTAAATTTTCTGTGGTGGATAATTTTATGTTATAACAGTTAGATTGTTTGGACTGTATTGCAATTGTGACGTTCTTGATTGTATTTAGTTTAGGTCAGTGGTTCCCATGGGCGCCGGCAGAAAATTTTGCAAGAGGGGGCAAATGTTGGCTGATACTTTACCGCATCAAGAATTTGTTACATATGAAGCCATAAATCGTGTACTTCACAATTGAGTTGCCTAAAAGTTAAAGCATTGAACGATGTCACAAATCCCCACGCTGCCACTTTAATTAGGTTTGCTGCTAAATATGAAATTCCAAGGGGGGCAAGTGCCCCCTCTTGCCCCTACGTGGCGGCGCCCATGGTGGTTCCCAACCTTTCTACACCGTGGGACCGGTAAAAATGTAAAACAAATTCCACGGACCGGCAACAAAAGGTCGTAGTGAATGCAACAGATATTTGAAAGCTTTTTGTTCACCAAAGTTGTTGTTGCGCAACATAAGGCAAGATTTAGTCATAGGCTATGCATTTAGGACGAAAAATTACAACCAAACGGAAATCAACTCAAATCAAACAACAAAACGCCAATCCATTTACATACAAAATCAATGCTAGTGCGATGCTTGATGTTGTTTCGCTTCCAGTATGAATCTGGTCTCAAATCATCTAACTTTGTTTTGCAAACAAATGTTGAATGCTAGACACAGTTTATGACAAAACAATCATAAACGTCACAAAAGCTTTATTAAAGAATTTTGCGTGCATCAACGGTGGAGAGCTCCCCAGTTTTACAGCCAAGCGTAAAATGGGTTTCACAGATACCAACAACTTGCCTACTTATCATTCCATTTTAAAAAGTAGCTTGGCATAAAGTAAGATAATTTGCGGACCGGCAAAATTTTTACGCGGACCGGCGGTTGGGAACCACTGGTTTAGGTGGTCAAAACTCCGTTTTAAATCACTGGATATATACGCGATTAATGTATCGATTCAGGAACCCGGCCCGCCAAGTACTTTATTTTCCCATATCAGGCCCGCCGACTGGAGAAGTTGCCCGCCCCTGGTTTAGACAAACAGTACATATCCATTATATCAATACACATGATTGCACTTGGTTGCAAATACTGTCCACATGGTGTGTTAAGAAACCAAAACTTTCAATTGTCTTCACTCAGGTATTTCAAAAATCCTGTTGGTTCTGCAATTGTTTGTTCTGCATTTGATATTGCCAGAATTTCAGTGAGGTATTTAACTTCACAGTCAAATTTTTTTTTCTTTAGTAGCATTAAGAACTTAAACTGAGTATTTCTTGTTGTTGCTTATTCCTGCATGGCATTGGAGCAGCAGATGTTTTATTCCATATTTTCTTAAAACTGCCGAACTTAAGAATATAGTACACGGGTTTGGCTTTGGAGCTCACTGACGCGAAGCAGACAACACAACTAGCGCTACATCACGGGAGGGGCTGCGCGAGCCACAGCCCCCTGTCGCCTATTTCGCCCGGCATGTAACTTTTCGAAGTGCGCATGCGCACTACTGCAAAACGTCACGAAACTGGAGCTGCAGCTCCGCCATAGATAACATATTAATACAATAATTTTTTTTGAAAAAAAGGGAAAAAATGCCGATAAAGGTGGAAATTAAAAATTATACTTATTATATATTGCTAAAGAATAAAAAAGAATATAATGAAAATTATCTGTAATATTGTGGTTGGAATATTAAGTTAAAATATCTAGGGGGTGCTGCAGCTCCGCAACCCCCTCGCACGAGCCGCCCCTGACAAGGAATCAAGTCGCAGTATAAATCAGGTGCCACCCTATGGTGTACCCGGCTAATCGCCATGCATTTGCGTTGTAGCAACTATCTCCATAGCGTCTTGATCTGGATAAACGATTGTGAAGCATTTCAAATTAAGACGCCATCGAGGTGAATGCTACAACTGGTGCCCCGAATGAGGATATATTACATTTCACAGTCCTATGCATTCAGCGTATTACTAATACGGTATAAACTTAATCTGCTATAACGAAATCCAACCCCCCGAACCTATTTGTAAAATACACCACTTTTTGTGTTAAACTTAGGCTACTCCTGTATTTAGTACGCTAATCCTAGCGGTTAATTATACCAGTGCCCGATTCGGGCTATCAAAAACTCAATTAGGGTTGATTTTGTATGTGCATTATACCTGTGTGCTTTTAGGGATAAGGTATTCATACAAGACTGCATCAGAAGTTGTTTTGTGGTGAACCATCGGTGCTAAAATACGAAATCGTGAAACTTCCTGAAGAAACGCGCATGTTTTGGGCAATTGATCTTTGCTAGACAAACTTGGTTGACCGTCGCGTCCTAAAAGTTAAGAGCGAACGGTAAACTTGATTAAATGTTGAAAGACTTAGGATTTTTAACTTTTTTGTTCACAAAAGTTTCTTAATTTCGAACTAGAAACATAAACGTTGTCTATATGGACGCATTGCCCGAAAATTGCTAAAAATGTTATGAATAAAAGAAGAATCTCACCCAAGCACTCCGATATTTCTTTCATAAGAACTTTTTTGTACTTCGGGTAATGAAGAAGACAAATAATTGCCCAGCCAATACTGCAGCTTACTGCTTCAGTTGCAGCAGCAAAAATGTCTCTTGCAAACACAACCAGTTGCTGGTCCTTTGATTAAAACGTATTGGTTGTGAATTTGTTGATATGAGATAGACATGTACATTTGTTTCAAACTAAATTTGTTCATTCAACGACTCCTATCCGCGGAATGCTTCTATTTGTCAAAATACAGACCACATTAGGCGCGAAAAACTTCTCCTTATTTAAGTTGCATTATGTAACATAAGATGCTCATGAAGCTACGCAACCCACAAAAAACTGTACCGTATGCTTTTGGTTTAGTTAACCCTTTAACTGCCACGGGCGCATAAATGCGCATGGAGACATGCCTCGTTGTTAACAGCGACAAAAATCGTATTAGTGCGAATTTTTTTTCCAACTGGGGTGCGTTGGAAAGCTTATGCATATTGGCTTCAATTTATTTGAAAAAAATGATATGTTAGTATTTGAAAAAAATTAATTACAGTAAGGAGAAAGTGAAAATTCAGAAAAAAACAAGTTTTTTTCAAATTTTTGTTTTTGAGCCGTTTTTTGATATTTTACGCTTGACTGATTCACAGACAGCTGCTTGGAGTTAATTTCAGGGCTTTGCGTGCGTGTTGCGGCCATCTTTGTTTACAATTTGATATGTGTGCAGCTGAATTGGGCTTGAAAGTGGGTAGTTAGGGCCTGTAAATTTGACTTGATTTGCTTGAATATACAACTGTATGAGTCAGTTTAGCTTTATTATTAGTGGTGACAACAGTTATTTATCAAGAAAACAACTGTTGCAGAAGCACTTTGACTTTGGAAGTTGGTGCTTGCTGACCTATATTATGATTGTATCTGGCCCACAAATGCATTTACATTTGTCAAATGATGAGGAGATGTGGCCTCACGAATGGACAACAAATACAGAAGAATCAATGCAAAGTACCTTGGGAAGGCTTGAAATTGTGTTTTTTCTGCAAACTTATATGCACTGTGTATACAAATTTTACATGTTGTGGTGTAATAATACATAATAAACATTCCATTTAAAAAAAACTTATGAATGCATTATGTGTGTACAGCTGGTTGGTAAACATTATAATAAGTCAGTGAAATGTCAAATTAGCCAATAAATATTATTGAAAACAAGTTCCATACCCTCAAAAACATTAATTTTATTATTTAATACTGTAAAATAACAAACTGAAATTAATGATTATGACGTCATGAGCTAATTAATGACGTAATCAAAATAACACAGATAAAATTTTGTAACGAAGTGTTTGTAAAACAACTTGTAACTAATAATTGTAACGAAAAACATCAATAAACTGCAATTTCATGAAAAAATAGAATTAAAATGACGTCATTTCATAGGTGATGACGTCATCGAAAAATTTTTTATCTTAAAATTGTAGAAAATTATATACCCAACAACTTTCCCAGAGAAAGTTTTTGCCTATCTTCTATCGATTTTGCATAAAACCTAAAAGAGCAAGAGCATGTCTAAACATCATTTTTTGTCAAAACAAATTCGGCAGTTAAAGGGTTAATACCTCTTATGCAATAGGAGTTATCCAATTAGAGTTTTAAAAAGTATACGATCTGATTTTTTAATCTTGTTAGTCTGACAAAATTGCTTACTGTGAGGAACATTTTGTAAAATCGTACTCACACTAAAGGATGAGTCAGATTTTCCAGCTCCGTTTAGTTTCTCGTTGATAAACGCGTCCATAAAATTGTTTACATCAGTTTCTTTGAAATTGGCATTCCTGTCGTCGACAAACTGTTGGAAAATATCTGCAACCAATGACATACGCTCAACAATCACACATTTTTAACGATGGTATCACGGGCCAAATAATGCATAACGTCAACTGTATTAAACCTTCACGAATGTGTGTGTTACCTGAAAGGATTTGAAGTTGCTCTTTAATTGTTTGATTGGTTGTGCTAAATGGAGGAACATATCGCAAATTTTGAAACAACATCATCATCATTATACTGTTCGCTACCTTTTTATCGGCAAATCTTTAAGACAAAGCACAAAAACGTAAGTCTAGTATTACGACTTATATGCTGAACGTGGGGTGGTTTATAGTTAAAATCTAAATCGTATCGAGGTATGAGGTTATCCAAACTCTACACGATTTGCAACACTTGCAATATTTTGAGGGTTTTCAGAAGAAGAAGAAAAGTTGGATCGTTGTCTTCAAATCTTTTTCCCAACACGATAGACGCCACCACGTTTCCGGAGAACTGGTACAGAAGAGGCTGCGGGGAATATAAAAAGCAATCGTCTAAGACACCATCGAACACATCTGACTGATGAAACTTTACTTTTAACGCAATAGAGTCCCAGAACTACGTCCATATCAGATCTATATGGGCAATAGCCTACTCTTTTTTCTATTTAAACAACAGCTTTTGTTTTATCTATTTTACTGCGCAACCAATCTGTTACATTACGAATGTCCAAAGTGTTTCAAGCGTGGGTTGATTTTGAAAAGTATACCATCGAGAGCTTAATTTTATTGAACTTGCCACGATATTGATCGGTGAACCTGCTTGTCTTCGCAACTTTTCGATGAGAAATTTACTTTCGCGAAGAATCCGCTTTTCCATTTCCTTGTTAGACATACCATGACTACAAAGAAAAAAATATCTATACGCAATACAAACAACCTGTATATTTGTTCTGCTGTATAATTGCGTATCAGCAGAACCAAATGCACATTAAAACCTTTAATTGTTTGTTATGTTTTGTTTACCTTAAACAGTAGCTAAGTTATAAGTTGTTTACCTTAAACCAGTGGTTCCCAAACTGTGGGCCATGGCCCAGTACTGGGCCCCCAAGACATTTTCAATGGGCCACAGAGCCATTTGAACAGATTCTACTGTTTTGTTATACTGTCGATATTATGCGCTTTGGTTTGAAAAACGTAATTTTTGCAAAGAATTCCGAATCTTGTATCCAAATTTCAGGAGCATGTATCTCATTAAAATAAATTGCTAGAAACCATTTCGCCTGTTTTTGAGATATTTTTTTGTTTGTGCCCAAATTTACAGCACATGGTGGGCCACGAATCGCTATTCAATAGACACATGGGCCACAGACCAAAAAAGTTTGGGAACCCCTGCCTTAAACAAACGAACTTATAGCTATTGTCAAAACATATGGTGTTGATGATCAAGATTTAAACCAAACCACAAAGATAAGAAACTAACCGTTTTAGCGCCTGCATGCCGAAGTTTTTCTGTCTCCTGAACTCGTCGCTGTAGTCCTTAAACGTGATTCCATAATCCTGCGTCACTTGAGTGTACACGAACAAATCCTGACGCCCGGAGAACTCACTCGCTTGTTTCACGTAAGCCTGTAGTGCAAAAGAATGTTTACTTTAACACACAATACTTATACTATAACCATTAAACAACATTAACACTGTAGAGCCGTACTTGTCGTACAACAAAGTATTTGTGCGATGACAGCATATTTTTTATTCATATAAGCAATAAGTTTGGTTGTGTACAAAATACATTTGCTTCAAAAATACCTGTACACAGTATAGTTTTCAGTGGGTAACTTACCTGATTTATAACTTCGTAAGTATTCAATACTACAACGTCCTTCATACCCAATCGTATAGACATCACCGGTCCGTAATTTTCACTCAATTTCTTGAACGTTACTTGAGGTTCGGGCCCGAGAAAAGGAGCCATTCCCACGATGGGAAGTCCTCTGGGACCTGGCGGAAATCTAGGGTGGGGCTTTGTCCACCATGACCACAACCAAGCTATACATAAGGCGCATAATGTGCATATTATTGTCCACCAAGACTCCATTGTATTTTTTTGTAAATATTTGAGTTGCTGCAAGGATGAAATGCAAAAAAATTTAGCTCAAAATGTGTTGAAATTCCCTTGCATTATCTAGCTTACAATTTCATGTAGGCGTTTTTCAAAACAAGCTGCTAATGCTTATGCTAAGCCTAATATCAAAAATGTTAATATGCACCCATTCGGTGTCATTTTGCAAAGCAACTCTCAAAGTAAATCAATACAAATTTCGGCCTCAGTGCAGACACCTGATAGGCAATCTTCTGTCAACTGCTGCTGCAGCGTACATTACATAAAGCACCCAAGGCAGTACGAAGCTGTGTCACAACTTGCCCAAAGGGCAGGAAATAATTATGGCGCGATAAGCTAATGAAAAAGAAAAAAAATCTACTTATACATACAGGTTTTTTTAAGGTTTGGTTTGGGTGACCGCTAGATAGTTTTAAGAGACCGCAAGTGTTTCATTTAAATACCAAAAATAGCCATATTTGCCAAATTTTGGTTTTTTTTGGAATTTTGGAATTTTGGGAAACCGCTGGAGAAATTTGGGGGACCGTTTCGGTCCCCCAAAACACCTTAAAAAAAACACTGTATACATATTTATTCAGCTTATTCAGTTTCAACACATGTTTACAAGAGCTATACTTTGCAACACAGTCCGTATATTTAATGATGCTGTATCTTTGTTTGTTACATCTCCCAGGGATGTGCAACCAGTGGCTTGCGGAGAAAAAGGAAAACTTGCATAAAAATTAAGCGGCGATCTTCCGATTCTACATAAAAAGTAGCCCACGAAACTGTTTTAGTACAGTCACAGCAAGCCGTTCCGAATTATTTGGTTTCAAACATATAACTATTACTGCGTAACTGACATGAGTCTACGATGCAATCAGGTTATCAATGATTTGTCATCTAGGTAAAAGATACGTAGGCAAAGTACATGTATTGTTACATAGATCCAAGTGGAACAAATACAGAAACAGTTTTGACCAACTGGGCCGCTAGCAATGGGTATCATCACATTACTTTTATTTTGACAGAGCACTACCAACACAGTATGCGTAATGCGTCGATCAATCCGACCTCAGGCACAGTAAAAGCGGTCTGTCCATTCACAGTCAATGGGTATGGAGGTCCGCTTAAATTGTTGGTGGTGTTTAATCTGACACCCAAGTCAGCCTTACTGATTTGGTAAGAGCCTGCACCAGCTCCGCGCCCCTGAAATCTTATCGCTACACAATTGATTCTGTCAGTGGTGCGAAATGCGTCGTCGATCAAAACCCGCATCCGTCCATTTACAAGATTTGTTCTGCGCAAAGAAAATACTTACCTTGGGACTGTTATTTCACTAATTTAAATCAGAAAACGCTTTGCAAATTGTGGTTTACTATTTCCGCGAGTTAAGCTTGTTTTAAAACAAATTCATCACATTAGCCACTTTCCTAATTGCGAATTGAAAAGCTTAATGTTTTAAATAGTTTGTGACTAACACCAATAGACATGCTTGCAACATTTTCCTAAACTTAACTTCAGGTGTCCGTAAAATTAAAGCTACGATTAGTGTATTTATTCATTTTATAAATAATTTGAGTGTTTAGTTGTGCTAGTGACTTTAAACACGTAATAAGGTCGTTTATAACATATAGGGTATAACATGCAATGATGTTGAGTTTTTAAATTGTAAAGTTAACTGACTAACAAAAGTTTGGTAGATCGTAGGACACTTCCAAGTTAAAAAAACGGAGTTTTCAAACTAGAAAATGGATTATACTACTCACTGTTGTTCCCTGGATTGTAATATCAGTAGCAAAGGGATATCCCATTACTTGCTGATCGGGGTAGCGAGCACCACTTGTTCCACAGTAACTCATACTTCCGCAAGTGTTGGTTCTCTCAATCCCATCTAAATTGTTATCGCTGATGAAGACACACAATTTCCACTCCTCGCCCTCCTAAGAAACATGTAACGTTGTAAAACAATAGCTTAGTATTATCTGAAACAGGAGTGAGACTTCTGTTTAGTACTGTATTACGCCCCATAAATTGCCTCAAATTACCCACAGATTGAAAGAAAGTAATTACAAATTACCACACACTAAAAATTTTTGGCTTCTTTTCATCGTTTTGTGTTTGCCACTCTGATGCGGGCCAGATTAAATATTCTAATAGGCCGCTGTTTCCCAACTCCTGATTAAAAACTACCTATTTCAGTCTTTTTCTATTTACATTTTCTATTCAAAATACCTCGCTGCGAAGTATTGAGTAAAATATATTATTGTGTAGTCCTTCACCACGTTAAACAAAGGTACAAAAATATATGTAATATGTGACATTTTATGGCAATAAATCAGCTTATCCCATCCGTAAATACTGTGACTGACCCCATTTAAAAAACAAACAAATTACAAAAGCAAAAATTTTAAAAATGAGTAATGGTTTGTTACCACTAGGATATATAAACCATTGTATACTAGGCTTATACGAGTCCGAATCATCATAGTTTTTCAGGAATTTCGCGCGTATTTAAACTCAGAAAGAAAGAAAAAAATAAACTCTTACAGAAGTTCCTCTTGGTAGCAACATGGAGTACGGCCAACCACACTCACAGTGGCCTTGATGAGGTTGTGTGAACACGGTTTCGATGTTATCCGCCATATCGGATGGCACACGTTTGGTAACTGAGGAATGACGATCGGGTCTGCTGATGACTGCATTGGTCTGATCACTCGACATCCTGCACGGACAAATTTAGTCAGGGTTCACTTAAGTTTAAAGCTGCGACAGTTTGAAAAAAATGGCCACGTTTGTATTGTTCAAAACAAAGCGTGCCCACTGTAAACTGTTTTTGTGACCCAAGGGCACAACCAGTGCCCAAGAGAAAACCGTTATTGATGCTTGCGAAGAGAAAATATTTGTAGGTATGTTGTTTTTTTTACTTGTAAACAAACTTGTCCATTTCGATCCAACGTTTTCTCTGTTCAACCACCCGAGCAGGACATATGAAGATCCGAAAAGTCAAATTAATGCTTCCTGTACACACATAAACGCATATTTTAGTCCTATATTTTACTCAAAATATTTCACATTATATTTGTTTAATCCTAGAACAAAATTTAAGTATCATTTTAAATGCCGTATGTTAAAATCATTTGCTGTTTTATGGGCTCAACCAGGTTCGAACACGATGTTAGAAAAAATAGCCGGAAATAGGCTCCAAAGTTAGAATTACCAACGGTGAATTTACGACATAAAAGACTCGTTTCTTTGAAATGTTAAAATCTAACCTGACACAAATAACCAGACCTGATTTAAGAAAGTATTGCTCACCAATATATGAAGTGCGTCTGAGGCGGATGTGATAGTAGAATGGGGCGTGAGAGATTTTATTGTCCCACTCATACTTATTCTGTGGTGGACCTAAGTACGTGAGCATTTCATCCGAAGAAAACTGCCTGTTTGAAGTAGAAAACCGAAATACATCGTTTATTGAATTCAATGTAAAAACATAATAAAAAACAAAAACAACAAGTTTAAGCTTGTTCTCTGAGATGGCTGATTTGCTAAAAATCTCTTTATCTTAAACTAAGCTTAGTTTCAGACAGTGCACACTGTTTCAACCTATAAGGCCTCATCAGTGCAGCTGTTGACGAGAGATTGGCCGCATTGGCTAGTGTGGCCATTCAACGGCACTCCAATTTGATGGGAGTAACAGGGTAAAACCCATGCCTCACCTAGTCTGTGCGATGCAACAACTGGGCATACACCACAAAGGAGACTGGCTCACAACGGCCAAGCAACTGCTTGGGAACCAAAGTGAAGTCGACTCAGTGTCACAGTATCAATGTAAAAGCATCGAGCCAAAAAATGATAAGCTGCAGCCAGTGCACACTGTTTCGACCTATAAGGTCTCATCAGTGTAGCTGGTGACGAGAGATCCATCCCATTGGCTAGTGTAGACAGTGTGCACTGGCCGCAGCTTATCATTTATTCGATCCTTTACGTATAGGCTTTGTTTGATTTTGGATAATTTTTCTGTAGGCCAAACGTCAGAATAAGTTTTAAGAACTCAATCATAATTCCAACAGGATAAAAACGTTTAAGGTTGATGTTGGCTTTTGGAATATGCCCAAAACAGATTTTCGGATAATAAATTTGTTCAAACAGAGTGAAAATCAAAGTCATATGATAAACTGTGGCCAGAACAACGAGTCAACAGGGTCATAAAGTGTCATAGTATATTGCGTGTTATCATTTTAGTACACTTTTAATTACGCACCCAGGCGGATTTGGGTGAGTTGATATGATGACATCATTTGGAGTAATAACGACATCCGGACCAGATGTCAGCTCCGCCGACTGAGTGTCCGCAAATTTCTGCCATAGGTCGTCAATGCGCTTGTGCCAACGATAGAAGATGGGATCTCTCATAGAAGCTTCGTGGGAGCCCATGTAGCTAATACGCTAGGTAAACAGTAAATGTGAATTAAATTTACCACTAAAACTAAAATGTAGACTTTTCAAAAATAGCCCAGGTTTTAGAATTGTTTTCATCTATAATGTTTTGTAAGTTGCTTCGAATCTATAAAAAAGGATTTTTGTTTCAAAATTGTTTTGTTCTTAAATGGCTACTAACCACTTGCACACTAGCACAGTGTTCCCAACCAGGAGGGAATTTCCCACTAGCGGGAATTTTGTAATATGTAGGGGAAATTGGTGTCACAATATTAATCTCTTACCGGTTGTCTGTGGTATGTGTTATTGCTACATTTGCCATAAATGAGCTGAGAAAAATAAAGTTCTCGTATAATCGATTTAAGGCAGCAATGCAGAAAGTAGATGTAAGTTACTAATAAATTTTGAGGAAAGAAAAAAAGACAGAGCTTTGCACTTGTTTACGAATTATTGTGAAAGTCTAGGTCACTTGATTGAGTTGATTGAGCTGATTGTGACGTCATTTTTGACGTTTGTGACAAAATTTTAGCAAACTAAATTTGTAGGGGGAAATTAGACTTTATCGACTAAAAGGGTGCACAGGACAAAAAAGGTTGGGAATTACTGCACTAGCACATTTAAACGTAAAGTGCGTACATGTACGTTTCTACAAATTTTGCAGAGTCATTACAAGTTTTATTTGTTTACTTATATGCCGCGCGCCCATTTTACTGAATTCGCCATGGCCAGAATTATGAATCGAGCCAACCGTCGGTCAAGTTTGCGATGATGCTTCAAGCATGTGACCCGCCCAGTTGGTGTTCATTGGAACTCTAAAAGGTAAATGCGCTTGGTTTAGTTGATTTTCTGCAAACGAATAAATTTATCTGCAATTTCATATTTTATCCACTTGTTACAGACAAATCATAAACTCGAATAACTAAACTATTTTTTTATTTTTCAATTATTAAATTCCAATTTTTTTTAATTCAGTGTTTCATAACGGAATGGAACGGAACGCTATACCGAAACAAAACAAATATTTTTTGGGTCAAACACCGGAACGAAATATCGAAATAAATTATATTTTAAAGACCGGAACCAAGCGAAATACCGTTATTGCCTGTTATGGTATTTCGTGCTGGACATTTAATATAAAATAATTGCTTAATATTTCGCACCATTGCGTCGTAACAAAAAAATTAAAGCTCCAACAATCTGTTTGACTTAAACCGACGGACTTTATGTGACGTAATATGTTATGTGACGTTCCGTTCCGGGATGACACAATGGTTTAATTGTTGTGTTGAGTTTGTCAAAACATATGGTGTTGATGATCAAGATTTAAACCAAACCACAAAGATAAGAAACTAACCGTTTTAGCGCCTGCATGCCGAAGTTTTTCTGTCTCCTGAACTCGTCGCTGTAGTCCTTAAACGTGATTCCATAATCCTGCGTCACTTGAGTGTACACGAACAAATCCTGACGCCCGGAGAACTCACTCGCTTGTTTCACGTAAGCCTGTAGTGCAAAAGAATGTTTACTTTAACACACAATACTTATACTATAACCATTAAACAACATTAACACTGTAGAGCCGTACTTGTCGTACAACAAAGTATTTGTGCGATGACAGCATATTTTTTATTCATATAAGCAATAAGTTTGGTTGTGTACAAAATACATTAGCCACTTTCCTAATTGCGAATTGAAAAGCTTAATGTTTTAAATAGTTTGTGACTAACACCAATAGACATGCTTGCAACATTTTCCTAAACTTAACTTCAGGTGTCCGTAAAATTAAAGCTACGATTAGTGTATTTATTCATTTTTTCAATAATTTGAGTGTTTAGTTGTGCTAGTGACTTTAAACACGTAATAAGGTCGTTTATAACATATAGGGTATAACATGCAATGATGTTGAGTTTTTAAATTGTAAAGTTAACTGACTAACAAAAGTTTGGTAGATCGTAGGACACTTCCAAGTTAAAAAAACGGAGTTTTCAAACTAGAAAATGGATTATACTACTCACTGTTGTTCCCTGGATTGTAATATCAGTAGCAAAGGGATATCCCATTACTTGCTGATCGGGGTAGCGAGCACCACTTGTTCCACAGTAACTCATACTTCCGCAAGTGTTGGTTCTCTCAATCCCATCTAAATTGTTATCGCTGATGAAGACACACAATTTCCACTCCTCGCCCTCCTAAGAAACATGTAACGTTGTAAAACAATAGCTTAGTATTATCTGAAACAGGAGTGAGACTTCTGTTTAGTACTGTATTACGCCCCATAAATTGCCTCAAATTACCCACAGATTGAAAGAAAGTAATTACAAATTACCACACACTAAAAATTTTTGGCTTCTTTTCATCGTTTTGTGTTTGCCACTCTGATGCGGGCCAGATTAAATATTCTAATAGGCCGCTGTTTCCCAACTCCTGATTAAAAACTACCTATTTCAGTCTTTTTCTATTTACATTTTCTATTCAAAATACCTCGCTGCGAAGTATTGAGTAAAATATATTATTGTGTAGTCCTTCACCACGTTAAACAAAGGTACAAAAATATATGTAATATGTGACATTTTATGGCAATAAATCAGCTTATCCCATCCGTAAATACTGTGACTGACCCCATTTAAAAAACAAACAAATTACAAAAGCAAAAATTTTAAAAATGAGTAATGGTTTGTTACCACTAGGATATATAAACCATTGTATACTAGGCTTATACGAGTCCGAATCATCATAGTTTTTCAGGAATTTCGCGCGTATTTAAACTCAGAAAGAAAGAAAAAAATAAACTCTTACAGAAGTTCCTCTTGGTAGCAACATGGAGTACGGCCAACCACACTCACAGTGGCCTTGATGAGGTTGTGTGAACACGGTTTCGATGTTATCCGCCATATCGGATGGCACACGTTTGGTAACTGAGGAATGACGATCGGGTCTGCTGATGACTGCATTGGTCTGATCACTCGACATCCTGCACGGACAAATTTAGTCAGGGTTCACTTAAGTTTAAAGCTGCGACAGTTTGAAAAAAATGGCCACGTTTGTATTGTTCAAAACAAAGCGTGCCCACTGTAAACTGTTTTTGTGACCCAAGGGCACAACCAGTGCCCAAGAGAAAACCGTTATTGATGCTTGCGAAGAGAAAATATTTGTAGGTATGTTGTTTTTTTTACTTGTAAACAAACTTGTCCATTTCGATCCAACGTTTTCTCTGTTCAACCACCCGAGCAGGACATATGAAGATCCGAAAAGTCAAATTAATGCTTCCTGTACACACATAAACGCATATTTTAGTCCTATATTTTACTCAAAATATTTCACATTATATTTGTTTAATCCTAGAACAAAATTTAAGTATCATTTTAAATGCCGTATGTTAAAATCATTTGCTGTTTTATGGGCTCAACCAGGTTCGAACACGATGTTAGAAAAAATAGCCGGAAATAGGCTCCAAAGTTAGAATTACCAACGGTGAATTTACGACATAAAAGACTCGTTTCTTTGAAATGTTAAAATCTAACCTGACACAAATAACCAGACCTGATTTAAGAAAGTATTGCTCACCAATATATGAAGTGCGTCTGAGGCGGATGTGATAGTAGAATGGGGCGTGAGAGATTTTATTGTCCCACTCATACTTATTCTGTGGTGGACCTAAGTACGTGAGCATTTCATCCGAAGAAAACTGCCTGTTTGAAGTAGAAAACCGAAATACATCGTTTATTGAATTCAATGTAAAAACATAATAAAAAACAAAAACAACAAGTTTAAGCTTGTTCTCTGAGATGGCTGATTTGCTAAAAATCTCTTTATCTTAAACTAAGCTTAGTTTCAGACAGTGCACACTGTTTCAACCTATAAGGCCTCATCAGTGCAGCTGTTGACGAGAGATTGGCCGCATTGGCTAGTGTGGCCATTCAACGGCACTCCAATTTGATGGGAGTAACAGGGTAAAACCCATGCCTCACCTAGTCTGTGCGATGCAACAACTGGGCATACACCACAAAGGAGACTGGCTCACAACGGCCAAGCAACTGCTTGGGAACCAAAGTGAAGTCGACTCAGTGTCACAGTATCAATGTAAAAGCATCGAGCCAAAAAATGATAAGCTGCAGCCAGTGCACACTGTTTCGACCTATAAGGTCTCATCAGTGTAGCTGGTGACGAGAGATCCATCCCATTGGCTAGTGTAGACAGTGTGCACTGGCCGCAGCTTATCATTTATTCGATCCTTTACGTATAGGCTTTGTTTGATTTTGGATAATTTTTCTGTAGGCCAAACGTCAGAATAAGTTTTAAGAACTCAATCATAATTCCAACAGGATAAAAACGTTTAAGGTTGATGTTGGCTTTTGGAATATGCCCAAAACAGATTTTCGGATAATAAATTTGTTCAAACAGAGTGAAAATCAAAGTCATATGATAAACTGTGGCCAGAACAACGAGTCAACAGGGTCATAAAGTGTCATAGTATATTGCGTGTTATCATTTTAGTACACTTTTAATTACGCACCCAGGCGGATTTGGGTGAGTTGATATGATGACATCATTTGGAGTAATAACGACATCCGGACCAGATGTCAGCTCCGCCGACTGAGTGTCCGCAAATTTCTGCCATAGGTCGTCAATGCGCTTGTGCCAACGATAGAAGATGGGATCTCTCATAGAAGCTTCGTGGGAGCCCATGTAGCTAATACGCTAGGTAAACAGTAAATGTGAATTAAATTTTCCACTAAAACTAAAATGTAGACTTTTCAAAAATAGCCCAGGTTTTAGAATTGTTTTCATCTATAATGTTTTGTAAGTTGCTTCGAATCTATAAAAAAGGATTTTTGTTTCAAAATTGTTTTGTTCTTAAATGGCTACTAACCACTTGCACACTAGCACAGTGTTCCCAACCAGGAGGGAATTTCCCACTAGCGGGAATTTTGTAATATGTAGGGGAAATTGGTGTCACAATATTAATCTCTTACCGGTTGTCTGTGGTATGTGTTATTGCTACATTTGCCATAAATGAGCTGAGAAAAATAAAGTTCTCGTATAATCGATTTAAGGCAGCAATGCAGAAAGTAGATGTAAGTTACTAATAAATTTTGAGGAAAGAAAAAAAGACAGAGCTTTGCACTTGTTTACGAATTATTGTGAAAGTCTAGGTCACTTGATTGAGTTGATTGAGCTGATTGTGACGTCATTTTTGACGTTTGTGACAAAATTTTAGCAAACTAAATTTGTAGGGGGAAATTAGACTTTATCGACTAAAAGGGTGCACAGGACAAAAAAGGTTGGGAATTACTGCACTAGCACATTTAAACGTAAAGTGCGTACATGTACGTTTCTACAAATTTTGCAGAGTCATTACAAGTTTTATTTGTTTACTTATATGCCGCGCGCCCATTTTACTGAATTCGCCATGGCCAGAATTATGAATCGAGCCAACCGTCGGTCAAGTTTGCGATGATGCTTCAAGCATGTGACCCGCCCAGTTGGTGTTCATTGGAACTCTAAAAGGTAAATGCGCTTGGTTTAGTTGATTTTCTGCAAACGAATAAATTTATCTGCAATTTCATATTTTATCCACTTGTTACAGACAAATCATAAACTCGAATAACTAAACTATTTTTTTATTTTTCAATTATTAAATTCCAATTTTTTTTAATTCAGTGTTTCATAACGGAATGGAACGGAACGCTATACCGAAACAAAACAAATATTTTTTGGGTCAAACACCGGAACGAAATATCGAAATAAAATATATTTTAAAGACCGGAACCAAGCGAAATACCGTTATTGCCTGTTATGGTATTTCGTGCTGGACATTTAATATAAAATAATTGCTTAATATTTCGCACCATTGCGTCGTAACAAAAAAATTAAAGCTCCAACAATCTGTTTGACTTAAACCGACGGACTTTATGTGACGTAATATGTTATGTGACGTTCCGTTCCGGGATGACACAATGGTTTAATTGTTGTGTTGAGTTATCCTTTTGATTATACCACATATTCTACCTACAATTGATAGATAACGTAATTACTGCGTATCTGCAGCGATATTTTATGCTTCTAATACCATCGCAAAATACCACATACCACGTTGAATTGTCGGCAGTTTAGAATTAAAAACACATACAGTATTGATATACAGCACTAGGCATAGCTGCAGTTTCGAGAGAATTAAGTCGGAAATATTTACATATTTACATTTGAAGCTTCGGGCGCCATTCCTTCGCGTATAGCAATGTTATAAGCTCTTTCATATGTTTGAAAACTATCAATTGTACCCGTGGTCCATCGACCTCCACTCCGAGGTGAAAAGCGAGAGTTTTCTGGATCGTTGTGAAACTCAAAACCCGCATCAAAGCCGTCAACGATCTCGTAATAGTTATAAGGCTGTTAGACAATACGTGCTCGTGTCGGAAAGTTGCAAATAATGTCATAAACATAAATTTGAATTATATTAAGCTGTTCACACCATTATACGTACTGTAAAAGATTAAAAACAGCTACAATTTGCACGACACATTTCAATGCAAGTAAAAAAGCTTTGTTTTGGGGCATATGTTTGCAAAACTAAATCAAACAAAATTTAAGCCGCTTTAATCGTAAGGAAAAAAGCAGCTAAACGATTAAAAACTGTTCATGCATTCAACTTCCGGCGATGGATAAAAATAAGCCCACACAACGATCACATTTACCTCTACTGGATCAAGACCCCAAGATTCTCTTTCCGCACCGTTTAACGAGCCAACATCTGTTGATGCATGTATGCGAAAAACTCCCCTTGACGTTCCCGCATCAGCGTGGAAGAAAAATCGCTGGTCGAACTAGAGTCCACAGGGGCGTACAATGTGTGCCAATGCCTTTGAACATATTTTCGTCAAATATACATTTGCTTTCTCCTATTATGCTTGATTCAAAAATAGTTGTTTTCTGCCCCTTTTTTCACATACTTTAGCACTATTGCCAATGTTAACGAAACAAAGTTTCGAAACGCTAAAAAAGGGAATACAAAATAATGCGAATAATGGATTTTAAAGAAACATGGCACGCCAACAGTTGAATAAAACCGTGGTGGAGATGCCCAAGTAATGCGACACAGAATGTCAAAGTTGTTAAGGTAACATTTAAGATGTTGACCTGTGATGGTAGTTTAAGTCAGCATCCGACCGCCAATAGTTCATCCAGTTTTCGGCTGGTGTTCCAACTCGTTCGGTTTCTGACATGGCAGCTTTGATCATTGTAGACTTATCCATAGGTTTGGGCTTGGGATACCTGTCGTTCAAAATTGTTATCATAATTCATGCTTAAGGTTTTACCTGTTTGCATGTTCTAGTCTCTAGACATAAAAAACATGTCGAAAACAGTCTGCTTAAACTTGCTAGCAAACAACTTGATCTGTGATTTTTCGGTGGTAAACCAAGCAAATGTCAGTTGTTTTATTTCTGAAACTTTCTCTCGCTATGATTGGACTTAGCTAAATCAACTAGCACGAAAATACTACCAAGACTTTAGTGGATTTTAAACGCAGGATGTTTTAATGACCGGAAGTTAGACACGAATCAAGTCACCGTTATGTTTGACTGTCAAAAAGCAATACAGCCGAAACTTCTTTTGTTTGGAGAGCCTTGTTGTTGGCAGCACTTTAAAGACAACTTACTTTAAACCTGCCTCTTTGGCTGGACGATTGTGGACCACAAAAACCTCTAATGCCCAGTGCAGAACCTGGACGTTGACCTGATAACCTTTTTGCATGGTGTCTGCGTAGTCCAGTACATCATTGATGTCGCTGGTCTCGCTGTATTTATTGAACAGCATCCTTACCACCTTCGTTGCGAGAGTGACATGGTCGTGATCAAAGTTGCTAAAATTACTGCAAGAAAGGAATCGCGCCCTATGGTTAAGTTTAGTTTTTTTGAGTACTTAAATACAAAAAAACAACTACTTTACTAAGAGAGAACTAAACAACTAAAAGTATCACCAAACTTTTTCAGCTTTCCCCTTTTCCAGTATTATGCCTGTAATGATTTTTGTTGTGCAACGTCTATAATTCTTTACATTTTATTGAGCCCATTTTTATAGTTTGGGAGTCTCAAACTTACTTTTCCAAACCAATTCCACTAAGATCTTTCCCTGATACTTTTTTAGAGGGATACCAATCAAGGATTTCTTCCACCCGTTTCTGAAGATAAGCACTTGAGGATTTTTCTTCAGAAGATATTAATGTATCTATGTCACATAAACTTACGGTATTTGTTATAATGTAAAATCAATTAGGTTGTTTAAGACGACCTGGTCTAACACCGAAAAACTGGCCAGATAACTGTTAGAGAATTATCATCCAGAATCGTCCTGGTTTCCCTTTTAAATTAAAAGGTGTTACAATTTGTTACTACAAGTAAACTATTTGCGAGATTTAAACATGTCTAAAAAACTTACACGACGGAGAAAGAGTTTGCCATTCCTTGGAAGTCGATTTTATAACAGAGTATTTGACGCCTCTTCGTACGAGGTCAGCAATTAGTTGATTGAACTCGGCATCGGCCTTCTGCTCATATCCATTTTCTTTCAATAACTTTCCGCGGTTGAACACCAGCTGCTTATACTTGATGTTGTCTGTCTTCGTCCCCTGCAGAAGAATTAAGGTAGACTGCTAAACAATTTCGTTACAGATTAGTTAGTCAATAAACCCAGTACTTGGTGAGCTTCAACTGTTGTTGTACAAAATGCATTGGTTTCCAACAAACCTGACTTTCAGCAGGTGCGTCTGCATTAATAGCGCTTATGGCACAAAACGGGGGACTTACAATTGCTTTGCATGTAGAACCCCAACTAAAAACTTATACTACAATTACAACCCCTGCAGAAAAGTTTGGCTAATAAACCGAAAAGTTTAAAATGCATGTTTTTTTACATAACGTCAGTTAAACTAAAGCAAAATCGCGACAAAACTAACCGGCGGTAAATCGAAGAGGTAGACACATTTTTTCGACGACAAGGTATGAGCACGAATTGTTGCAAATAAAATCCTGTTTAACTTACTGAGCTCTGATACTCCGTCAATAATCCTTCGGTTGCTTTGATGATGTCATCGGGATTAAGGGCCTGTCCTTTCAGGGTTACTGTCTTATGTTTATGTTCTGGATCAAATTCAACTTGTCGGGAATTACCACGCAATAAACCGCTGATCATAGCAAGCAAAGACACTATTTTAAGTTTTTGTTTTCCTGGCTCCTCGGTGGCGATTTCCTTCCAGAAGTTTAAAGCGCTGGCAAAGCGATCGTTGCTGGATCCACCAAGAATGGTTGCAACGTTGACCTGTTCCACAAAAAGTTACGAACGTTATCACCGAAGCCAGTACTTGCAGTGTAGGTTACATCATGCGGTAACGGTGGCGATCAGTTATATAAATCCGGCAGATCTCAAGGCAATAAAAAATGTCGGTTTGTGAACGTATATAAAAATGTAAGGTTAGGTGCAGTGTGACTGTTTCGATCTAAAGGGGCTCATCGGTGCTTATCATGTAGACCATTGGCGTTATGCTTTTATACATTAATTAAGAAGTTTTTTCATAAAAAATAACTTTTGTAGCATAATGTGGTCCACAAGTATGCGGGCTTTTGTCGTTGCATTTGCAGCTTTTCTGTAAACTTTTTTTTGAATACCTTTTTGCTGGAAAACTACTTACATTGCTGTAATCTTCTTCGTTGTCTCCATCGATGTTCACTTCCAGTTGGTCTGCAACAGTTGTGTTGTTTTAATCAGCAACAACAGATTATCCTAAAGACCTTAACCTTAAGATGCAGAAAAAAACGTCAAACTTACTCGACACAACGTTGTGGTCGCCACCAGTGTAAACCGCCGTGACAAAGTATTTCCCCGTTTCGTTGACAATTGGCCCAGACTTGCCCTCGCCAAACTGGATGAGTGGATACAAAATTATCAGCTGATGCATTGCCGACGAATCACCATAGTGTAGAAAAGATCCACAAATCTGTTAAAAATTGTAAGTGACATAAGGTTTATTACGCATTGCTTGGAATTTACGTTAATGCGCAGTGCTTCCAATAACTAACGGTAACGTGGTTTTCAAAGTCAATGGAAACTATTTCGAGCATTGTCATTTTACCTTGATGTTTCCATCCGGGTAAGTGACGTACATTGTCACATTTCCTCCTTCCGGCTCTAAATCTCCATCAACAACAGTCGCAATTGAACCCCTGTTTTTCAATCGCGCTTCCAAGTCGACCAGCTCACCCTACAGTGTAAGATTTAGTAAAGCCTGTAATCTAACTACAGTGATATATATGGTGCTAGATCTATTCCTGTCACAAGCGGCCGCATGTACACCGGTGTACACCCACAAACCTCGCAAGTTCCGTACAAGTTTTACAAGCAAATATGAAATGCATATGATATCGTAATCGTATCAAAAAATAAAAACATTCCATCCTCTCCAAACACTAACGGGACAATTATCAAAATTCGCTTAAGTAAATATAATTTAAATAGTACCACACTGTAAGGTTCCGGTCGTGTCTTAATGGTAAATTCAAGTTTTTCTTTAACTTTCTCTTCTTCATCATCCTCGTCTATTGTTGTTGAAAGCGATTTGGCTTTCCCATACTTCGTAATTGCTTCTTGGTGTTTTGACGCCTTCGTAAAATTCTACATGCATTTCGTCGATTACGATGTAATAAATATTTCTATTAGAGTATTGAACTTTTGAATTTGCCTTGTTTGGACTATCAGCTCCTCATCAGTAAAGGAATATTCGAAGTGGTCGTAAAATTGTCCTGTACCATATCTGGCATCATACTTCCACTGATAGTTCATCCAGGAAAGTTCTTTGGGTTTGTCTGGTCAAAGATATAGATACCTAAGACGGATGTTATAACTGCTGGGATGAAGAATTTAATAGGTAGCAAGTGAAACAGTTGGTTATGACAAAAAGTTTTTCTTTAAACAACACAAGGAAGACGAATATCGTTTTTTTACCAATTTCGAAGGGGTGTACTAGACCCAGGGTGTGACCAATTTCGTGTACAAAGTAGAAAAGGAACCTTCGAGAAGCATGAGAATGTTCGACTCCCGTTGACATAAAAAGTCCTTTGAAAGACTTGTGCCTGTCAAAAAACAACCACAACCTCTAACTGATGTTTAATGCTTTAAACGGTTTTGACCACTATTTCTGAAGCTTGTAACCTATATGGTTCCAAAATGTATTAAAATTCTTTGTTGTCTGTGGATTAAAAGGGTATTTAAATCGTTTGTGCCTGCCATGAAACAAATCCAGTTTAAAAAATCGATAAAACTTTGGACTCAGCAACAACAACTCAGTTAGTCTGAAGTAAGGTGTTTTTTGTCCTCTAATTAAAAAGTAGAAAGTTATATCAAATAACGAACTTAATGGCCATAGATTGACCATGAAAAGAAAAACAACAAGTAATTAACGAGAAGACGCAGCCCGGTATTTGCATCTGGACCCGTAGTAAAAGTCAGTGTAAAAATTTAGAATAAAAAGCGATTATTATTATTATTATCACCCAGTGAAAAGACCGAATTCTCTCGATCCGTTCATTTCAAACGAGTAACCCATATATCGCTCATCCGGTGGATTCTTAGCGATCATGCACCAGATGCTGTTGTCACGATCAGAGGTGTACACAAACCGGAGTACCGGAGTGTCCGGAGCCGGAGTTTACTAAAATTTGCCGGAGTCTATCCGGAGCCGGAGTTTATGTTATTTCAGATCAGCCGGAGCAGGAGTCGGAGCCGGATTCTATTTTACTTTCATCAACGTCTTGGTGATTTTTTGATGTTTTTATTTGCCCTCATAGGATATATGTATTTGACCTTTAACCTTGCTATCGCATTGCAAATAGTCCAAATACATTTGCCTTATGTTTTCACACAATTGTTTTGACAGGACTACAGTTTGGAGTGTCAGTGTACAGTGCAGCATCACAGTTTAGAGCGAGCAACCATGAATATTGATGTGAAAAATTAACAGAATTAATGAGCAAAAATAAAATAGTGGATAAACAGAACGATGGTCCACAAAGTGAAGTTTGGTGAATTTGTCACTGTTGTTAAATATTGAAAACATGGCTTATGGAGTGCATCAAGTGAATAGTATTAAATAGTGCTGGAAAAGATCTATGCAGTGAAAAATTAGTGCCTAAAGTAGTTATACATATATCTGTAAAACAATATTGTAAATGAAAATGCTACCCCAGTAAGTTTTTTATTATCCTCCTTATGCATGTTTTTTTTTCTTTCTATGAATGTCTTACAAAGCTGTGAATGTACTGTCCTGTCATTGCCACTGCCAATGTTTACTTACCATTTACACTGTTATCAAATGAACCAGGATTTTTGTCAGGAATGTTTTATTTTTCACAATACTGGAGTGGTTTTTCTACTTTCAATTGCAAAACATTTTACAATGAGTGTTGTTCCTTCTTTTTGTTCAGTCTTATTGGTATTAATAACTTAAAAGAAAAGAAAAGTTTTTGTCATAACTGTTTTGTTTTGCTTGGATACTATCACAGTGATTTAACCTTTAATTACCTTTGCAACAAGTGTTATTCCTTCTTTCTGTTCAGTTTAAATGTTCATTTATTTGGTAATATTAACTTAAAAAGTAGGAACAGGAATTGTTTGTGACACCGGAGTATTATCAGGAGTCGGAGTCTGATTTTAGGCCTTTCATCAGGAGCAGGATTGGAGTCGGAGTTAATTTTTACGGAGTCGGATTGGAGTCGGAGTCTAAAAATTTTGACTCCGTACACCTCTGGTCACGATCACTTTTATCGAAATGATTCATCATGACGTCATACATGTCGTCTTTGGTCCACGGGTTTCCGGGAGTCGGATCGGCAATCTATACATAACGATGAGATTAGTTAGACTATTCTTGCAACTTTCTGTTGAGCAACGTTTGCGGCGAAAACGCACACCAAAGAAATGAGTTAAGATCTGCTCGTCAAAACCACAGAAATTTATTTTTCAACGATTTATTTAGTTTCAACGAGGGTATATTTTACAATTTTTTTAACAAAAATGGTACTTAAAGATAAAACCGGATTTACGTTGCAAATGAACAATTATTTTAGCAACAATTCTGAGATGCATAAAATATTTTCATTAATTTTTACAAATGTCTGATGTACCTCACTGCTGTTCTCAGCATTGTAATGAAGTTTTACTCCAGCGTCTTCACACGCCGTAAAGACGTCAAGTTTTCTCGATTTCAGGAAGCCAGGAACATTGTGGAAGTCCTTAAGAGCGATTTTGGGAAACACGGCTTTTTCCACGTAATCAACGTCTAACCCAACTTCCTTGAAGAACTATTTTAAAGAAAGAGTAGGTTTCGTGACTTAAACTTGGCTCTAAAAAAGCGGTAAGTTGATTTGTTAAAGTGATAGATGTATAACAGCGCCCGTGCTGTAAACACTATGTAAGCGAAATGCAGTAAAAAATGTAGCACAAACAATGATAATTTAACTGAATTTGAACACAAGCATACCGAGTTTTGTCTGCTCAGACTACCAAACTTCGCATCTGAATTCTCCAACAAAAGCTTAATGTTTCCAGTCCACACGTCGCCATCTTGTGGAAGACGCAGAAGCATCTCGAACATTCCATCAACTTGCGAACCTCCACTTAACGTCACAACTATGTCACATGTTACCAGTGTGTCGTTGTTTGTTGCACCCTCGATTTTTTTCTACCGCAGCCTTGTCAACACATCGAAAAAACAAGGCTATATTGCTGTCAAGCCTGCAGAACGAGGTGGAAAGGTTAAAACACACATGTCTGATAATAATCTGGGAGCATTGTAAAGCATGATGTATTTGCGTAAAAGTTTTAGCCAACCTAAGTACTAATGTGTTATGTCACAGTAGAATTGAATGACAAAGTCAATCAAGCCAATTTATAGTTGGTTCGTTTGGCAAACTTTTTGACCCATACGCTCGTTTTAAACTGGAACCAACCCAACCTGAGCAAAGGCCACACAGTTAATATTAAACCTCCAGTTCTTACCATGAAAACAGACGCTTTGAGTTGTTGAAAATTGTTCCACTGACGGTGTTAAGTACGTACAGGGGAATATTCTCGAATCTTGTCCACGTCCAACTTTACCTTCACATCAACCGATGCCTCATTTAACTTGTACACACCGCTGATTGGTGGAAGTCGTGAAGCTGCAAGAAACAAAATGACCAAGTTTGGGAATACCAGAGTAAAACAATAAGTTGGACAACATTTGATTTATTCAGATTTGACAATATTTTTGTGACATAAAAACACGATTCACTACAAAACTACATTATTTTTTTCTAAAGCATGGTAATTAATTTCAAGAGTCGCCAATTTGGTCTGGGCAAGACACGATTTATGGTTTGAAAGGGTCTAGATAAGACTCGTGCCAACCTTTGTTGTTGTTTTTCATTCACAGGCAACAATATTTTGACGTCTTTAAGAACCAATGAAAATTGTAACTTATATGCTTATAACAGTTCCATTTATAACATATTCATCATTGTTTTTGAAACCCAGTATTTACGATGAACGAATAGCTAGTGTTTCTTAAATTGTCCGAACATCCTACTAACAAACCAAGATGTTATTAATAATTCTAATTAGTGCTTAAAATTCGTGTCATGAACACCGATGTGCTTGTGCCTCATGATATAGGATGCAAATCTGTCTGATTGAAGTCGTTTATTAGTCTCAATTTAGCGATAAGCAAAAAATACACCCATTTTAGGCTTTCAATCCCCATGACAATAGTAAGAAATGTTCTGGTGTTCGACGCCAAGATGTTGGATAAAACTTTGTCGGGAATAGTAAACTTAGTAAAAAAAGTATAGTAACACGTTGAAAACCATTGTTGGTAGTAGCTGATCGCGTTAAACGACCCACAAAATAGTTTACATAAATTTCAAGCAATACCAAAACACATGTACAACTTTTTTTCACACAACCCGTTGTTATCTTATGAACTGTATAAAGCAACTTACGCTCTGGCTTCTTTTTGGTAGTGCCAGGATAGAGCGGCTGTTCGATTCTCGATTCTGTTGAACAACAAACCATAGATTAAATACCATGATAATCATTGTTTATGCAAGCCACCAATGTTATCAATTAAAATGTCAGATCACAGGTCTGTCATGCAGTAATAACATGGCACTTACGGCTTACGAGTCATTTTTCGAAGAGTTTGTATTTTGGTGCTTGTGTATATAGCAATTTGACTAAATAGACTTTTTTTAAACAAATAACGAAACTAAAATGCAATGTGATACCTTATGTCAACAAAGCGAAAAAAAATATTTGCTAACTTACCTTCGTGAAACATCTTCAAGTAGTGTTAGTAGGTGCAAAAGAAAGCTATTTCCGCTTTGTTAACGAATCTAAAACGAAATCTAAAAGCAATGCAGAGCTGAAACAAACCGTTTGCTGCAAAAAGCACAATGGATAGAAGCTAAGTGGGCCATCGTTGTTTTGCAGGAAGTCGCTTCGTGACTGCGCCACAGCTCATTTTTTCCTAGATCCTATTATACCACTAAATATTCAACGTTTCTGGTTACTAAAGTATTTAAAACAAAATCGTTCGTTTCTCTGGAAACCATTTGAGATCGATAGTATCTCCGGGTTAATACGGTGCTGTTATCGAGGATCTAAGAGCGTTTGCCAGTTTGAGAAATGAAAGAGAGAGCACTTTTTTAAATTGTGCTTTGGAACATCCAGTTATAGTTACAGTGTTCACCAGTATCGTTATTAAACCTGCCAACTGAAAGTTTACATTTATTAAAATCATACCTGACAGCTTATTTAAATCATACTTGACATCGATTTCTCTTTATACACATGCTATGAAATATCCTAATGTTTATTGGTCCGAAAACTTCTTCACTAAAAGAAAACTTGCACCAAATACATGTCTCGCACCATGCAGTCAAACTTTTCTGAAAAAAAAAATCGGGAAAACAAGCATCAAACAACGTTATGAGGGATTCCGGACAATGTGCTACGATATCAAACACAAACGCGAACACCATTATTTTACACCAGTGGTTCTCAACCTGTGCCATTACTGGTACATCTAAACTTTTAAGGTGGAAGCGAGTTGCTTTTCGCAATGCTTAATTCAAGTCAAATCTTGAATTGCAACTTAACTGACCCAACTGTATACCGCTGGTTTTGGGCAAAATTCGTGTCTTAGGTATTCCTTTGAAATAGCTAACATTGCTCGTTTCAGAAATATGCTAGCTTGGTTAAGAAGAACAAGCTTTACTCGTTCTACCCATCCAAACGGGGCATTATTCATGACAAATCTTTTTTTTAAAGTCAAGCAAGCTTGTAAAACCAACGAATGAAAAAAATGACTGCGCAAAAATAAAATGCAAATGTGGATGAAAACAATGCACCAATTGCAGGTACCCGAGTTGAAACTTGAGTTTTCTCGAGGTTTTCGTGTTTAATCGCAGGAACGTCGCCTTGCAAAACATTTTGAAAGACAAGCTATTTTTCAACTGTTAACAAACTTTCAGTGCTTTCCGCACCCAAATCAGTAAGCACCAGAATTTATCCAAATTACCCGAATAAAGATGTAAATTGACGCACACCAAACAGCACGGCTGTAAAACTACACACGAACTGAAAGTCTATGTCTGGGTAATTTGGCATCGAAATGGATGTATTTTGTACCATGTGTGGCACAGAGTTCCAGACAAAGTTCACACTTTTTCCAAACAATCCCATTTTGAAAAACCTATGACACAATATATTCGTATATAGGTGTATTTCGCCATTCACTTGGAGATTGATTTAATAATTATAGCAGTCAAAACACAGTTAACATGGCAAATAAAAAAAGGCAATGCTAATGGCAAATACTTGTAAAATAGGGCTACAAACTATGATACAGTTCAGAAAGAGACATGTACAACATGTACAACAACCAGTTTACAATACAATGTATAGATTAAAGAAACTTAATAAGACGAGTTCCGACTAATAGGTGTCTTTTGATAATTTTTTTCTGTTTTTGACATTACACCACCGACGAAATAGACGCTTTGGATGGGTCCATGCAAAAAGCAATAAAAATCAATGATTACTTAAGCATATTTAGTGGTTAGCTAACAACAACGGTCAAAAAATCTCGTAAACTAAAAAAGTGTTCACCACTGGAGGCGGTAGATATTTAGACAGGAAATATGACATCATCCCACTTCTTATAATGTTGAAAAGCTCCTGATTGTTACGCGATTACCCAAAGTGTCCACCTTGGAAAACTGACCTGCTTATATGCTTAATGCTTCATTTCATTTCTGATGATGAAGGGTACAACGGTGGCGTTGGGAAGCATTTTCATTGCCCGAGAAATTGGTGTCTGCATTAAACAAATATTTCTGTGAACATATGAATAACAGTAAGCCGACATATGACTTAAATGCAATTGTTTAACAGTGACATAACTTTATAGCCAAGTCGTAGCCAGGTGTCTCGTGAATTAGGAGTTTTACCATTAAATAAAGTTTAAAATGGCGCATGTAAGCTACAATGTTTGCAAATCGTCAAAAATGTCAAATTTTTTGGGTAATGTCTTGTCATCATGAAGCAAAACTAGGAAGGTAAACAAAATAGAGCATTTAACACAAATGCGAAACAAATCACTATTAATATGAGGAAGTATTACTAGCATCATATTCACAACTAGAAAACCGGCAAATACATACGATTCTCCCATTGATGGTAATATCATTGGCGAATGGATATCCCATTACACGTTGATCCGGGTACGCTGCACCACTGGTACCACAGTAACTCATACTTCCACAACTGTTTGATATTCCTATCCCATCCACATCATTATTGCTGATAAAGACGCACAATCTCCACTGTTCACCGCCCTAAGAAACAGGTTTAAGTAAAACAGAAGAAAATGCAATGAAAGCACCGCATTGGTATCATTAACACGAATAAGTATTATTCTGGTCAATTTTGCTTTGTTGTCTTATTCTTACATATTAGGTTTACCTATAGGTTTACAGTTTTAAAACAACTGCAACTGCAAGACACTTACTGGCGTCCCTCTTGGTAAGAGCATGGAGTATGGCCAACCACACTCACAGAAACCTGGTTGAACTGTTGTGAACCGGAGTTCGATGTTGTCTTTCATTTCGGTTTGTTCTCGTTTAGTGACAGATGAATGGTAATCAGGTCTGCTAATCACTGCACTGGACTCTCCACTTGCTAACCTATAACGACAAATACGTTTTACTAGAGTGTTTTTTACAACTTTGCTAGTAACATTTTGCGCATCTTGAATAGTTGGGCCCCCAAACGAGTTTAAACTAAAGATGCCCATTAGCAACTTAGGTGTTCTCTTGGCTAAAGATGATCAATAGTAGAAAGGCTAAAAACCTATTGCTCATTTCCTACGACTTTAGTGGTCCAAAGTTCGGGATGTTAAATAACATTCAACGTGTGTGGAAACTGTTTACATTATCTTTTCCTTTCTCACTTGAAAACAAACTTGTCCATTTCGATCCAACGTTTCCTCTCATCGACCACTTGTGCCGGACATATGAAGATCCGAACAGTCAAGTTGAGGGTTTCTGTACACAAGGGACGTTGAGGTTATCACTTGTCATAAACTTAATGATTTATTCAAATCAGATTGCCATTTTCACAAGGAAGTAGAACAGAGTATAATCATTAATTTATATAGTTATTTGCATTGGGCTTAAAAGTGTCAGAGCTTTATGCTGCTTTTCCGCAAACAAGTCGACTAATAATAATACTGCCAAAGTCACACACGGTCACAGTTGTGTGACAGCAAAGGTTTGGGGACCGAACTGCTCACCGGCTGTTATTAAACCGCGCCTGAAGCGGATGTGGTAGTAGAACGGAGCGTGTGAGATTTTGTAATCCATTTCGAATTCTTTCTCCGGTGGGCCCAAGTATGTCACCATTTCATCCGAGAGAAACGACTTGTCCCAGTCAATTTCATCTTTGGTTGACTCACCACCGAATCTAATAAATTGTTGATTGGATTAAAACCTAACGCCGGTGAGCCTGCTGTTATATCTTGTGATCAAATTTTTCAAATTTCTATGTGTTTACGCTGGTAGCTCCTCAGAGGCCAGGTTACTGATGGTTTTCAGGATTTGTTAAATACCAGGACTACTGAATATTTTAGCATTTTTAAATCAAGGCGAAAATTAACAGAAAGGAGTTTACATGAATCTAAAGAATTAAAATTATCCGCCCGTAAGTTTCACACCTGGCTCTCAAAACAATTTAAAAAAGTTTAAGACCGTTATCTCTGGAAAGCATTCTACAATATTTCTGATTTGCTCACCCAATTGGCGGATTTGGCTTTGTAGACATAATGACATCATTTGCCCCAATAATGATATCTGGACCAAATGCACAAAGCTCAGTTGACTGTGTCTCAGCAAAAATCTGCCAAAGGTTGTCAACGTGCTTGTGCCAACGGTAGAACATCGGATCTCTTACAGATTCTGTTTGTGAGCCCATGTAACTACAACGCTGAAATAAATTGTATTTATATTACAGTTTATATTACTTTTACAAATAAAAAGTAAAGGTTGCTATGGTTCCACGAAACATTGCAACTGCTATCACCTTCGGGCATAAGAAGCGTCCTTTACCTACATGCAGTCATTTGTACAATGCAATTGCTGCCTTTTTAGTTTTGACAAATTTGTTTCCATTGATGAGTTGGTACAAATTCTGGATTTCCAAGAAATTATGTCATCGTGTAAAGCAATTAATAGGTTTAAAAAGGCTGTAGAAAGTACTCTTTTTTGTGTTCAGATGTACATAGAACACATCTGATGTTATAGAGCAACTATCCTAACAAAGGGTATAAAGCTCTAGTTAAACCCACGTTTTTGACGAACCATGCACGAAGAACTGGAAATTTACTTTTTGAGTTTGATGTATTGTGCACGTAAACTTTTTTCGTGTTTACCGTAGATGAGCGTGGTTAACGAGTGCAAATGGTTTGTTGTCTTACCGTTTCGCTCATCTCACTGAATACGTCGTGGCCGGAATTATGAATGGAGCCAATGATTGGCCAAGTTTGCGTTGAAGCTTCAATCACGTGACCGGCCCAGTTGGTGTTCATCGGAATCCTGGCAGGTAAATCACGGATTTGTTTTGTGGAATGTGTCCGAGCATAGCATACTTCTTAACTAGTGTATGACATATGTTTTACTTGGCATTTATTTTGTAGTGCGACAGCGAAACAGTGTTAATATTCCAGTGTGATACCCGGGTGAATTTTTTTTGCAGCCAGATATACAAAATTTCCTAATGCCTGTGGACATTTGAAATCGACGGAGCAAGAAACAAACCCACCTGTTAATCCGGTCAGCAATAACTACAGTGGGTAAACATCCTACGCGGATAGCCCGGTTATAAACAGCTTCCCATTTTTGAAATTGTTCGACTTTTTCCTTCGACCACTGTCCAGGGTTTCGCGGAGAAAGACACTTGTTTGGGTGGTTGTTATGAAACTCAGAACCCGCGTTAAAGCCAACTGGGTCAAATTCGTCATAACGCCAAGGCTAAGAAAAGACTCGACATAAGTGAACCGAATGGCCAAGAACAACATTTTACTAATTATTAATTTTTGATGCGTTGGAATGTACATGAAAACATTTGTAATGGTCTTTATTCTTTTATAAAACCTAATTAAACTTAATTTGTCGTTTAATTTACATAGCAGGTATAGCCCAATAACTTCACACCGCAATTATCATTCTATTCACCCACGACTACAAATTAACACCATTTTCTAGAATTACCGTGACTGATTTAAGACCCCAGGTCTCGCGTTCTGCATCGTAACGAGCCAACATCTGCTGGTGCATGTATGCGAAAATCTCTCCTTGTCGAAAAAGCTCGGGTCGTGTGTCAGTCCAGTCGCCGAACCAATCAAGCTCATTACCTATGAACTGTCCAACTACGTACACCATATGCCAATGTCTGTAAAGTCATTTATCAATTTCGTTACTTGCCTTAAAAAAAAACTAGCAAGAACCTGACTGAAGTTTCAGAAGTTTTTCTACCCTAATGCTACAAGCTTTTGTGTCAAAACGGGTTTTTGCAAAGTTTTTGTTCACTTATTCTTCTAAGTGCTAAACGGATTTTAGTGATAAGATGAGCGATAATAATAAGATGAAAAACTGTAAAGTAATGTTCCAAAAAGGATCTGCAAAGAAAGTAAATGGCCTCTACTGTTAATAATGGTACACAGAGTGCTAAAATACTTGATAAAATGCCATTAAGTTTTCGGAACAACCCTTTAACTGCGGCAGGCCAATAAATGGGCTTAAAGATATGACTATTGTAAATCGCGATTATAGAATACGAACTGGTACACTTTTTTTCAAAGTGGGGTGCGTTTGAAAGCTTATGTACAATAAATTATATTTGCGTTAAAAAATTGCCGCTAAACTACTGACTTGTGGTGGTGCACATAGTCAGCATCCGACCGCCAGTAATTCATCCAGTTTTCTGCTGGTGCACCATCCCGTACTGTTTTAAACGTCGCAGTTTTAAAGGTTGCAGTATTCTTGTCTATTTTTGGAGGCGTTGGATACCTGTTTACATACATTATTGATACAATTGTTGCCACATAAATGAGTCTGAAGCATAATGGTCTGGAGTGAAAATCCGAAAAAAACTCAATTCGTAAACTGACGGGACAGCAACACGTCATTTTGTTTCAACACGAGTCAATAAAAGTAAAAATCTTGACAAAATTACATTTGCGATCGGGTGCGCGGATGGTCTTGGGGTATTTTCCGCCCTTTGTATTAGTTTGTCTGTTTATTACGACCCGATATTCCGTAATAGAAACATGCACTTATTTCTGATTTAAATGTTAGTTCTCCTGATGGTTAGTTTGTCACAAATCTCGACTTAAAATTACGTGTGACTTACAAATGATTTGTTTGCAGTACTGTAAAAGCAACTTACTCCAGTCCTGCTGTTTTGGCTGGGCGATTGTGAACCACAAAGACTTCTAATGCCCAATGCAGAACCTGAAAGTTGATCTGATGACCTTTTTGCATGGTGTCTGCATAGTCCAGTACATCATTGATTTCGTTTGTTTCGCTGTATTTGTTGAACAGCAACTTTACCACCTTCATTGCGCGGTTGATGTGATCGTGATTAAAATCGCTAAAGTTGCTGTAAAAATAAAACCCACGATATAAGTTATACCCTGACACGCTGGAACCATACACCTACAGCGTCCCTTTTAATTAACCCATACAATACCCCTTGAATAAAAGGCGTTTTACATTGTGAATAATTTTATGTCATGTGCAACGGATATGTAAAATTTATTACCCACTTTGAATTGGATTCTAACATGCTGGTGAAACAGCAACATTAACAAAATACTGCTGTTATAAGTCTTGGGTACCGCAGTTTGTATTAGCAAATGTTTTGTAACTTATGTAATAACTTGATTAGCGTTACATTTTAAACATTACAATAAAAACAAAAAAAAACATTGACAAACGAAATGAGTTTCCTTAAGGTCCGTAAATTTGAGTATATACTTACTTTTCCAAACCCAGCTTACTAAAATCTTTTCCAGCCACCTTTTTCTTCGGGTACCAGGCGAGAATTTTTTTTAATCTGTTCTGAAGATAAGAGCTTGATGATTTTTCTACCAAAGACACAGCCTTATCTGTGTTGAACAAAAACAAGTAATGGATCTTTGACACTTTTACCACCTTGCAATTTTAGTACATTGTTTTCAGCTATTTATTTTCAGTCACTTTTAAAAACACTTTTGTTAGTCCGTTAATGTGGTTAAAAAATGTGGAGATGAAGACTTATATTATGAAATGTGTGTTTGCTTAAAGATAAATGGTTAATTGTGTCGACCCGAGTTATAAATCAAAACATAAATCTTATTACATATTTTTGTATACCGGTTTTGAAGTTTAGACTTTTTGGACTTGTGCATTAACTGATGAGTTCAAAGTTACGTTCACAATGTTAGAAACCTATCTGCGACGGTTATTATTAAATGTTGTGCAAAACTAGCAGTTATAGGAACGTAACTGGTTTCAATTTATTAGCCCAAAGCACGCGAGTAAGTTAAATTGTGCAATAAGGCAATTAACGCATATCATCAAAACCTTGATCCAAATGGTTCAATTTATTTTATTCGTACTTTAAGAGATGAAGGTGTTTCTGTGAACCTCTGTTTACTCGCTGTCGTTATTTTACTTTTGTTGTGCTATAAGCCGTGATGTAATAGGACGTTGGCTATGTGCAGGACTAGAGAAATTTAATTGCCGCTGCAAGTTAGTAAATTTTAACCACTTTAGAACTTAGAAAATAGAGCATGACAAACAAAGGGAAAACACATATTAAAACAATGCGTGTATTCTACAAAGTTAAAATGTTCTGTAGTTATGAGGAACTGAGCATTTTTTTAAATATGGACCAGAATCAAATTATATATTCCAGCCATCAAATTATGCAATGTGACTAGGCCTATTTGTACAAGAACTTACATTTTGCAGAAAGAGTTTGCCATTTATTTGAGGCTGCGTTTATAACAGAGTATTTGATTCCTCTTAGTACGAGATCGGCGAGCAGTTGATTGAACTCGGCTTTGGCCTTTTCTTCATGTCCCTTTTCTATTAACATTTTTCCACGTTTGAACACTAGTTGCTCGTACTTGATATTATCTGGCTTTGTTCCCTGCAAAAATTTACAGTGCTGAAAAATTTTACATTTTAACAGGCTGATAAGTGATTACTCAGCTGTCTGCAACAAACATAGTACCCTTTGGCAAGTGAATCAATCCTTATTTTTAAACTAACAGTTGTAAGGAAGTTATGACGATAGAAACTCAACGAAGAAAAAAAGATGCGACGACGCAGGTTTTACATTACGGGATAAAAACAAATCAACTTTTCACTTACGGAATTCTGGAACTCCTTTACCAAACTTTCAGTGGCTTTGATAAAATCATCAGGAGTCATGACCGCCCGTTTTTCTGTAACTGTTTTGAATTTTGGTCCTGCTTTTTTGACAACCTGTCGAGAATTCCCGCGCGACATACCACCAACCATAGCAATAAAGGAGACGATTCTGTGCTTCTGTTTAGTCGGTTCCGCGTTGCATCTCTTCCAAAATTCAAAAGCACTGGTAAAGCGGTCCAAGTTGGAGCCGCCAAGAATGGTCGCCACATTTACCTGTTAAAAAAACGTTCTAAAAACTTCATTTTGCCGTTGACAAAAAGTGTATTGGAAAATCGACGGTGCTGATGCACTAAATGGCTGCAAAGAATCAAATGTTCTCAACCCGCAAGAAGTTTTTAAACTTTTTTTTTTAAATGGTGGCGAAACATAAATAACCATGGTAAATTACATTAGTGAACATTTTAGGTGCTGACTGCGCGTTGATACGTTTTCAATTTATGATTTGGCAAACAAACTTACATCGCTGCGATCTTCGTTTTCTCCCTCAATGTTCACTATCATTTTATCTGCAGGAAATGTATCGTCAACAATCTTTGCACAAATTACAAGAAAAGAGACAAGCTTACTTGACACAATCCTGTGGTCTCCACCAGTGTAAATTGCAGAGATAAAGTACTTTCCCGCTTCGTTGAAAATCGGACCAGACTTGCCCTCACCAAACTGAATGAGCTGACTGTATCTATCCATACCATCTTCTTCGCTAGCTGGATGCAAAATTATTTGCTTGTGCATGGCCGACGAATCGCCGTAATGTAAAAATGATTCGCAAATCTGATTGAAAGAAAAATGTTTTATTAACATTGCAAAATGTGACATGTATACAAAACTGAACCAAAATACACAGTGTAAAGTGGTAGTGTAAATAAATATAGTTATGCCTTGACATTTTCATCCGGGTATGTGACGTATATCATCACATTTCCACCTTCTGGCTCCAAATTTCCATCTATAACAGTTGCAATTGAACCCTTGTTTTTCAAACGTGCTTCCAAATCAACAAGTTCATTCTGCAGTGGAAGATGACAATTAATCTAGCTTATACAAAAAGTTTTTTTACTTCGTCAAAAGTAGTACGTCCACAACGCTTTTTAAGCAGAATATATACATTTCATACCACTTTCAAAACGACGCATCTAAGATAACTATGTTGATTTACATTTTACATAGTATGTATAGTTCGACCAGGTAATAGGAAATAATGCTAAAAGTTTCTGTTAATGATTTTATAAGTTAACCATTTACTATATTACCACAAAAAAATAAGTTAAAGGAATCGTTTAATGTATGTCAGAAACCTACAATAAATCAAAAAGTACATACAACACCGTATGGATCCGTGCGAACTTTAATGCTAAATTCAAGTTTTTTGGATTCGTTTTTTTTATCTAGCCCATCTACTTCGATTCCACTGTCATAATGAGTCAACGATGTTGGAAACGCCATGAGTTTGCGACATTTGGTACTTTCTGCGTCCTGTTTGAACCCGTTTGCAAAATGCTACAAACACGACATAAAAACTGAATATCACTTCTTTGTGGAATATCTGTGAACATCACAACCAAACAAGTCTATAAATAAAATGTTTTTTCAAAAAACACCTTTTCAGGTCCGTGGCGCAACACCACCAGCTCTTCATTGGTGAAAGAATATTCAAAGTTGTGATAAAATTCACCAGGACCATATCTGGCATCATACTTCCACTGATAGTTCATCCAGGAAAGACTTTCTGGTTTGCCTGTATAAGATGAATGTTGTTTGTTTGGTTTCGATGTCACAATGCTCTTTACCTATTTCGAAAGGATGGACTAGACCCATGGCATGACCAATTTCGTGCACGAAGTAGAAGAGAAATCGACGAGAAGCATGAGCATGTTCGATGCCTGGTGATCCGAAAATACCTTTAAACGATTTGTGCCTGTCAAGAAATCAATTCGTTTCAGGTAAAAGCACTGGTTAAGCGGATCCCAAAGGTTTGAAGCCAAACGTTATTTCAAGAGCTTACAAATGTCAACGACAACTGTGGTCAGCAAAAACTTTTCTTTGGTCGAAATGATAAATCTACTATTTAACATAATGGTGGTAATGTAAAGTATGACATTGTAGTATTTTACAAAGAGGTAGAGCAAAAAGTTACAAAATAAGCCTCGTTTTCTCGTTGGCTCGTTTGCTACGCACCAATTAAAGCATGAAATTCCTGGGTCGTATATTTTTCGATAAACCTGCGATAACAGTACGTATTCTTGGAGCTGTAAGTGTGCGTTAAAATGTGGCCTGGACCCGGCCGGATACAAAACTATCAACCGAAATTCTACCCCAACCCAATTTTCTTTTTGAACCTCTAGGCTTGAATCGGACTTAAAAACTGTTAAAAATGGGACCAAAATAACCTTGGGCTAAATTATATATATAACTACAATTGTAATCACCCCGTAAAGAGGCCAAATCCTCTCAATTCGTTTTTCTCAAACGAGCAACCCATATATCGCTCATCCGGTGGATCCTTAGCGATCATGCACCAGATACTGACGTCACGATCGCTTTGGTCAAAATGGTTCATCATTACATCATACAAGTCGTCCTTGGTCCATGGGTTGTTGGGAGTTGGGTCGTCAATCTATACAACAATAAAAAAAACAATTTTAAAACAATTCTTTAAAAATCTGACTGTGTAAAAAAGACGTTATAAACGCCCGACCACAAAATCACGCATCGGTGAAAAGGCATCAGTTTGCACTTTTGTAAAACCGTTCCCGCAAACAAGACAAACAAGGACAGACATAAAGATGTTTAAAATACTGGCAAATTAGATGGCAAAGATGATATAAATATCGAAAATTTTAGTCTAAAAAATCTATCCCGAAAATTACTTTGTCTATAGAACGACAAACAAAATGCCAAAGAACCTGCTTGGTAAGTTTACATTCTAAACGCTTAACAATTTAAAGTACCCTGTTCTCATCGTTGTAACGAATTTTTACTCCAGCATCTTCAAAAGCTGCGAAAACATCAATTGTTCTCTCATTTAAGTATTCAGGTGCGTCATGAAAGTCCTTGAGAGAGATTGTAGGAATCACTACTTTATCCACGTAATCGACGTCAAGTCCAACTTCCCTAAAAAACTAATAAGAAAAAAAATCGGATTTGTTGACTTAAATCTTGCTTTTTGGCATACATTGCCTGATTTTAATTTGACCACAGCAAAAAAGAGAATATTATCGTATGTGGAAAGTGCTGGTGACAAATTGTACTGCGATAGATTATTTAAATTGACAACTAAATTTATCTGCTTTCTGCAGGGCCTGTGTTAAACAAATAACTTGCCGAACTTTGCCAAGTCAGTCCATCAAATTCCGCTTGCGAGTTCTCCAACGACAGCGTAATGTTTCCAGTCCACACATCGCCATCTTGTGGAAGACGCAGAAGCATCTCGAACATTCCACCAACTTTGGAACCTCCACTATACGTCACCTCGACCTCACATTTCACCAGTGTGTCGTTGTTGGCTGCCCCTTCCATCTTATTCACCGCAGCCTTGCCAACACATCGAAAGAAGACGGCTGTGTTGTTGTTAAGCCTGGAAATGCAGATTGGACCCGTTGTTAAAGAAAGTGCAGTGGGGTCTGATCAGTCTCTGATCAGTGAAATATTTTAGTATACTTAGAGCCACTATTATAAACATTTAAATCTAAATAACGCAAGAGACGACAAAGCCCAAACCAGCGAGTAAGGCAGAGAATCAATTATCACAAGATTTTAACATCATTTTTAAAGCGAGTTTTTACCATAAAAATTGACGGTCTGAGTTGTTGAAAATTGTTCCACTGGCGGTGTTTAGCACAGGGGAATATTCTCGAATCTTGTCCACGTCCAACTTTACCTCCACATCAACCGATGTCTCATTTAACTTATACACACCGCTGATTGGTGGAAGCAACGGAGCTATGGTAAAAACATATGAAGCAAAAGTATTAGGGACAGCTGAGTATAATTCGTAAGCAATAACTCATTCTCCTCGCTTTGCTGAAAGCAATTCGTTAGATCGGTAATTGGAAGGCACGCAATTTGATGCAGGCAAGATTAATGTCACAAATGTGCTAAACCGGATAGTCTGCGATCCATTTCTCATGTGACAATTCTTCAACTGCAGTGAACGTTGGCATCTTCGTAGGGTTTGTCACGTACGGGCAGCAGGATCATGTGTAGAGCCTCACCACCTCAGGGGAGGATAGAAAAAGGTTTGTTGTGCAAAGATGTAGCCAACATTAGGTCATGTATACATGACCTATAGGTCAAGAACAGTGGAAACGATTCGAGACACGGGGTGCATAACGATGACAGTTAAAATGTCTTTGGTAACTGACGATAAGCTGACTGGAGGAATACGATACGTCCAGGGATTTGGAGATCATAGATTCATACCGACGGCGATGATCAATAATCGGCACACCCTATTACTCGGGTACAGTTGAGGCGGTTTTTGTGACAAATCTGTGGAACTTATCATTAGCAACGTTGTTGGGGCCAGAGATCGGGAGTCACCAGATCCAAACTGTCAAAACTGGTAAAGAGGTCACGCAATCTTTGTCAAATGAGCAAAGTCCTGTGACAACACAACTTAGTTTGAACGACAACACACTACTTAAAGCGACGAAAGCCAGGGAAAACATCGACGACAAGATACGTAGCTTAGTGCTTGACAAGGATATTCTGTCTTATGAACTTCGCAATGCTAAAGCCGATTTTAAACGCGTTCACTTGACGACAGAAGAAAGGGAGTGCGATGTCAATCAACTGTGTCAGCGGGTTTTAAAGAGCAAGCAGGATACTGAGAGAAGAGACTGAGCGAAAGGGGTTAAACGAGACATGATGTCTGGGACGGAACGGGTCATTGGGCAACCATTCCGTGACAAACTTGCTGTAGCACCGGCCAATGAGAATGATACCCCTGGCGCAACTGTACGATGAAAACTTACGGCCCTTCTGAAATAATCATGCAGTCTGGCGTAAAAATGTACACTTGGATCTGGATTGACAAGTTTTCTTCAAGTGAAAAATAAATCGGGGTTGTGTCACGAATGTGCCAGACCGGATAATCTGCGACCCATTTCTAATGTGACGATATCTCGCAACCATCGGACGTTTAATGCGCGTATCAAACCTTTCATTGCAAATAGTTGCTTGACAACACCACTCCTGTTCTGCTTACCTATAATGTGTCAATGTATCAAGTTGCGCTCTTAAGAGGTGCTGTTACCTCAATTGTAATGCAAGATATAACTTACAAGAAGCTTTATCTCACCGTTCATAGAATATAATTAGGGGGTCAAGCTGGACAAAGGAATTTATCGTTTCCATTGTTTTGTTTCCGTTTGGATAAAGTTGTTAAATGTGAATAAACGTAAACTAAAGGGTCTGTTGCCGATCACAGTACACGTGCGTTAGTGTTAAGAAACTCCTAAGTAACCAGGTCCAATTTTTAGCGTACCTGTGAAAATGGAACGTGAGAGTTTGCAATTACAAGAAATGCCGAAGACAGGAATTTTAACCCAAAACAAAGGCTGATTAGTTGGATCATTTAAGTTGCTTTTTATGATCTGACTTGAATTAAGTGAAGCATAAAGCTACACGTGTGTCACCTTAAACGCTCTGGTATATCACTAATGGTACGCGCACCACAGGTTGAGAACCACTGCTTTAAACGATCAAAAGATAGTGCATTAAAAGAACTCACAAATTATGTGCCTTTAACAAAACTATGATTCTTGACCTAGATTTGTTTGGTATAAGCGCTTAACATTTAGACCAGAAATAACAAGCACGAACAGTACAGATACATTTACAAGATGTACGCTTGTAAGCCTATTAAAAAACGAATCCATGTAATAACTGAAGCGTCCAAGCATATAAGTAAAGGGATGCGTACTTGTAAGCGGTAAGGACTCGGTGGAATCTCATACACAGTGATAAAATATGTACTGGAATTGGGTTGTTATGGTTTGCTTTCTAAGAAACCTTTTTGTAGAAACTTCTAAGCTTTTTAAAGGTAACAATTGGAAAATAAAGCGTTAATGCGCTCTGTATCAATGAGCTACCACAATCCAAATACTTACAGTTATTCCAGGCAGTTAAAAACACTGCACTCGAACCGGGAAGTGGAAGCTACACCTCCATCGAAACATAGACGCTGCACCCCCGCCGGGAAACAGGCGCTGCAAACCCCCCACGTAATTCACAAATAAATGGTTTGGCTGGCGTGGTTGCTGGCGTGGTTGCTGGCGTGGTTGCTGGCGTGGTTGCTGGCGTGGTTGCTGACTGTTTTGCGCTTACTGTTTTTAACGCACCGAAGATGGACCTATTTTTGCCAGTATGTAGCTTAAAACTGTTGAGCGATGCCAATGTTTGCATTTCCATCTACATCTGCTACTGATATTTACACACATATGTTCAAATTTTAAACCCCTTTGACAAATAGCATTATAAAAACGACAAACAGGAACAAGGGTTTTCCGTCGGTCTTATGCCAGCTACGAAGCTTCTGTCGTTTTTTGAAGAGACAGTGAGCAAGATGTTGTAATGATTAATACCAGAGGTGACCAAACTTTTTTTCACTGGGGCCGGATAAGTTTAATAATGATTTGCGTGGGCCGCATAGTTTTCTAACTCCAGCGCCGTCTTTCCTAATTTAGCCCGGGAGGCGATTTTTATAGGGGCGCCAAGATATGGTTTGCTACAATCCCATTAAAAATCTGGTAATGTGACTGTAAACTGTGAGCAATGCGTGTATGCTACGTCACAGGTAACAAAAGACGGCAATTGTTTGGGCACAATTAACACTTGTAGTCTTGTCTATGACGTAACAAACTGGCTTTGGATCAATCACGGCGTTGAAATTCTATGAAACTAGGTAATATCAATTCTACATGTCGCGCCAGGATAACTTTTGTAAGAAGTAGAAATTTTTCATGTAACAAAGTTATCAATATTTTTGACAAACCAAAAAATGAGGTCGCGGGCCGGATGAAATGACCTCGCGGGCCGTAGTTTGGTGACTCCTGATCAATACCAAGAAAATGTCTTGCACTTGATATATTCAAAAACGATGATGGCGTGTTTAAAGCGTGTTTAGTGAATCCCAATACAATGTCACCAAGCGTTCTCGTAGCTCTTTTTTGGCGCTCTTTAACCCAAAGTTAAAAACTTGATGGTTCTACGGCAGGGGTGAGCAAACTTTTCAGTACTCGCAGGGCCGTATCAAAAGTTCTCAATTTTATGGGGCCCCATAGTAGATTAACCCAAAACATTAACATAGTATGTTTCCAGCTAAATTCAAATGCATTGGTCGTCACTTCATTGATCGTCCAAACATTGGCTGATACGCAAAAATTGCAATTGTTTCAAAATAAACAGGCATTTATTGCAACAAAGGCACACTACGTTTTTTGTTAATCAATTCTTGCGACATTTTACCATCATTTAACAATGCAAGTTGCTTTTGTACTTTAGGTGTTGTGCGGGTCTGTGTTAACGATTCCAAAGCTGTGAGCAACGGCAAAAACTTGATTCAATGAGACCAAAGTTTTGGCGTCAACAGTGCGAAGAGGGCAGTATTCAAAACCGTAAATCGCATTTACTTTTATTCACCACTGTAACAAATTACCCAAAAACTAAATGGTTGTTAAAATTGTTTGTCTATTCCAGTGGTTCTTAACCTTTTTATAACGGCCGAACCCCAACGATATTCTTCAGACTTTGGTCGAACCCCAAAGTTACATCCTAGGTTTTTGACCCATTTTGTTTGGTGGGTCGTAATTAGTTTTTGTTCAAACGTAGTGGCAACAGTTACTGTTTGTCTGACATAATAACACAAGCAACTTGTTTTAGGATTGCTTTAATTCCGGCGATTTTTAGTTTTTACCAAAATCAAGCATTGTGTTTTTAGCATCTGTACACAGACATGAAACAGATGAAGTGTATTATAAGTTTTTGCTGCCAACAAAATTTCGTTATTTTTCTGCTTACGAACAACGCGCACAGTGCTCTTTTGTTGCGTCAAAAAAAGAAAAGAAGGCCGCATCGCAGATTCTTATTTCACCAACGACCGTCATTTACCTGCTTATTTTTGTTTTAAAATACTTGGCTTATATCATATATATACCATCTATTGGCGCCCAAAAAGCCCAGATTAATTTCTAGCTTGGTGCACAGACTGAGCTGCACAGCATGGAGATCAGTTTTAAGTGTTTATGATGTCATAATCTATATTGTGATGCCTGTGGTATTTTGTTTGCATTGTTTGCACACAATAGGCGTACAAAAAGTGTGACGCACATGGTTATTAGGCTGGTAACATACTTTTCATTACCACAAAAACTGTTTAAAAATCAAATTATTTAGCAAACGAGTTTTATTTACGCCACTGCCGCCTGTACATATATTTAATAAACATGTTCACGGCCGCACAAACTTGACTCTTGTGCACCTCTGACTTTATGTATAAGCTTCCAGCGTTTTGATATTTGGCAAATAAAAAGGTCATTTTTACCGACTATGGACCCTAAAGTTTGATGAACGAGTCTTTGCTTTGTACCACAGTAAGTCTGAAACCGAACGAAAAATTGCGTCGAGTGACTATTTGCAAAATAACATGACAGAAACAACAGGCTAGAGCAGGGCTACTCAAATGGCGGACCGCGATCCGCTTCCGTACCTTTGAGCCGTTAGATGTGGACCTCTTTAAATGTACGCTTTAAATGTTACTGCGTACGCTTATGTTGTGTACATTTCTGTACCAATTACTTAAAAATTGCTATGTGGCAGCAGTTTCCAAACTGGAGTCGTTTTCTTGGGAGACTACTTCACTTATTACACATATAAGGAGGCGATTGTTTGCGCACAATTTTACTTAGTCTTGTCTGTGATGTAACAAACTGCCTGGACGAAGTAATCTTGCAAAACCGCCTGAAATGTATCATGGTCTACATGCATTGTACTGGCAATACGTTTGCAAGTGTTATAGCAGGGTTTAGTGCTCAACTCAAGATTTTGTCAGCAATTCTCCCCATTAGCTAATTAAGACATGTTGCATTCACATTTCTAAAATATTGTGTCCGGGCCTCAAGATTTAAAAACTTCTGTACTTGGACTATTGACAAAACTTATTGAGTAATCCTGGGCTAGAGCAATTAAAAAGAATATGTGTTTAGTCCCAAAGTATGGTACCTGTATAGATAATGTACATGGTATAGGAATCGGCAAGTCGCACTAAGCTCTACGCATATGCTCATAATATTATTTAGCGTTGTTCGGTAACTTTTCTCTTTTAAATTTACTAACATTAGCCGGGCCGTATGCGGCCCGCGGTTTGTAGTTTGCCCACCCCTGTTCTACGGTGTCTGTGCATGCAACAAAGAACTTGAGTTCAAAATAAACATACTATTCATTTACGTTTGAAAAAATACACAACCTAGTTGGTTAAAATAGCTTCAGGTAAAACTTAGAGTGAGTACATGGTATAAATTCACAATAAGTATGATAACCACAAAAGGTTGAAAATAGAGTTATTGCGTAACCCATGGTATAAAGTGAGAAGATTGCTTTATTGCACATAACTTACGTCTGGTCTTCTTTGTCGTGGTGCCAGGATAAAGCGAAGATTTGTACTTCGATTCTGTTGGAAAACAACCCATCATCAAAATGCTAGGGAACTTGCGTTTGTGATTTATGGCAATAGTGGGTAAGTAGGAATTCTAAGTTAAGGAGTCTTTAAAGTTTTTGAACATAGGATCACATTGCTGACCTTACAAAGCTTTGTTGGCTAGGATTTTGTGCAAATCTATAGATGGCAATCTCGATAAAGTGAAAAAGTAGTCCGGCTCAAGCGCCCGGGTTCAAACTGATCTAAACCGATGACTCGTTGCCAATAACAAAAGACCATTTAATCAATTTTTTTTTATTTGGAAGACAGCCCAGCCGTTGCCCCCCCCCCCCCCCCCCCTCAAAAAAAATAAATCAATAAATAAGTATATTTGTATTTGTAACTCTAAAAAATCTACCAACTTACCTTCGCTATCCATCTTGAATGACTGTTAGCTTATGTGAGCAGATCACTTCACTCAAATGAAATGAAATGTTCTCGGCAGCACAGGTCCAAAACATAACCTTTTTCGTTCTTTTAACAACACCATGACACAATGCAACGGAAGCTGACTCTAGGTAGGTTTGTATGCGTTTGTGTAGACCACACTACAAATGCAGTAGCAATTATTAGATTCTGTAAACCATAAATAGTTATGTTTTAAGGCAGTTGGAACTGGTTGCAAACGATACGTCACAAAACTAAAATAAAATATTGACATTGTTATTTTGTCATTTTCAACTTAACAAAACCTTTGCCCATCCAATATAAAAGTTGTTAAAACTTGAAGAAAAAGTTGCGAAACCGTGTAGTAAACTATATCAATGGTTGTAAATCACGAACGACTTCACAAAATGACGAAACTTTACGTTAAATCTTGTGATTTATGTCTTAACTGCTTCATAACTTGAATTTAACGCCTTTAGGTTTTACATACCTAGTCGTATAACCGAGCAGCATTTTTTCAACCAACTACCTAAACGAATACCAGGAGTACCGGGGAAATATGGTTGTTTGTTATTTCAACGCATAATGTGAGCAATGATTTCACCGATGCAGTTTGCACTATCTTGCAAATTTATTCACCATTCCCAAACACAACAGGTGTTTGTAACGAAGTCAATAATCCTAAATAACGGTAACACCATTCGAGCGACATCATTACACGAAGCAGTTTTGTTACAATTTAATGCACATGTCAGGCCGGTTTCACTACACAGACTATTTTAACTTCCAATAAACTTGCTGTTTTGCATTGGCGCAAAGCCAAGGCACAACTGTGTTACAATTTGCCTGTAGAAAAAGCATTAAAGTGAGAAACAAAAAAGGCACAGTACTACGACAAACGCCGCTGTAGGTCAATTAACTTCTGTCCTGTGTAAGACACATGCGTGGTTGATTGATTTATAGACAAACTGTAACCATTTCTCAAAACTTTTTGGTCACAAACATTTCACTTCGCCTTTGGTCTGTTTACTATAGACAACACCAAATCAATCAAAGAAATCTCACCTTGAACAAACAGTGAGTATCCGTATATAAGTTTATTGTGATGTTCTATTGCTGTTTCAATACACGTTATACGATCAGCTCAATCAAATGAAGTATAATTATTCTTATGGATGAACCAAATACATATCATAGGCCATATAGAGGGTATAGCATAGCGATCCAACATTAATTCAAAGCAATATCAACACAAACTATTACAAGTTACCAGCGCGGGTAATTACATAACAAAGCATCCGTACAATTACAGCTAATAGGTGTCTTGAAATCATCACCACTCTGTACTTGGTCTTCTTCACTCTGTTGGTGGTCTTCTGGACAGAACACCTCCAACGCAGTAAAGTGATCGTGATGTGCGTGGTCGGTTCGGAAGGATATCCCAGTTATCCTCTGTCGCTTCTTCTCCCCTTGGGTCCCGTATGACGTATGTGCTTACGTTGCCTCTAGATCCACGCAGGAAACACCCGGGACTGTCCAAGGTGAAGGTCACAAAAAGGTCACCAAGTGGCGAACTAAAATCAATGCAACAAGAATATCTTATGGCAGTCTGTTTTTAAGTTTGAAAATGCTGGTATTCACACTATCTTTTTATTGCACTCAATTTAGGTGAATAGTGTCGTAAGTTTTTACACCTACCAAAGATCTAGTTATGAAAGAGTTATATGCACTTATATGAAAAGAATTTGGAAACAAGTTGACCTGTCTCGGTTTCGACTTACTTTATGTCCACAACGTCTGTGACCAATCCAAACTCAGGTACAGTAAAAGCGGTCTGACCGTTCACCTTCAATTCGTATGGAGGCCTGCTCAAGTTGTTGGTAGTGTTTAGTCTGACACCCAAGTAGGCCTTACTGACTAGGTAAGCGCCTCCGCCAGCTCCACGCCCCTGGAACCTGATCGCCACGCCCCTGAAGTTGTTAAGACTACGGGATGTGTCGTCTATCAGAACCCGCATACGTCCAGTGATACGGGATGTGCTGTGCAAGATTATATAATACGTTGACAGAAAAAAACTCTCACTTTACTTTTTTTAATATCAAACTTGAGGTGCACAAACTCGCTGTGAATTTGCACATCGCCAAAGAAAAAACAAATGTTTACCTGAAAGTCACGGACGTGCCCTCGCGTCCCGTTCCATCGTTTTCACCCAACTGCCCCCAAGCGTTCCAAATGTCAGTTAAACCGCTTGGCACCGTAACGCTAAAGTCATTTCTGATGACGAAGGGTACAACGGTGGCGTTGGGAAGCATATCCATTGCCCTTGAGATTGGCGTCTATGTTAAAAAAATGTCGCTTTAACTATTATCACAAAAAGGTAAAAATAGTGCGTATCTTAAACTGATTGGGACACATGTACAACGTCTGTTGCGCTTTATGGAACGCATTTTGATAAGTTGCAAAGTTTTTGTCTACCTTGATTTGACATTGGAAAAGACTTTAGTTTAATCTATCTGTTTCTCTTTATGTCACCCAATTTTTGCACAATGAAACACAAGTGGTATAGACACGGGATTTGAACCTCCAACCTTTCCAGAAGAAAGCGATTCCAAGGCGCTAGGCACCATTACGACAAAATCTACCCTATTTTAACCGTCAAACCGGCCAACACATACAGGTCTTCCATTGACAGTAATATCATTGGCGAAGGGATATCCCATCACACGCTGATCGGGGTAAGCTGCTCCACTGGAACCACAGAAACTCATACTTCCACAACTGCTTGTTATTCCAATCCCATCCACGTTGTTGTCACTGATAAAGACACACAACCTCCACTGCTCACCACCCTAAGAAGTATTCAACGTATTAAAATTATGTGTCACAAAATTTGAGTATGTGTCTTGGCTAGGTTGAACAGATAATTTACCGCACACCCACTCAAAATTTGGTTTGTATTTAGAAAATATTTTGGTGTTTAATAAACGTTAGTTTAGCGCAGTGGTCGGCAACCGCCGGTCCGCGGCCCGGTACCGGTACCGGTCCGCGAGGAGTTCGTTACCGGGCCGTATAATTTTTCAGGTTATATGCTATAAATCTGTGATAAAATTTTAGTTTCAAAACCGGTCCGCAGTGCAAGAAAGGTTGCCGACCCCTGGTTTAGGGAAATGCTTTTTTTTCATCGCCAATATTTTACATTTAAATTATGCCTTGGCTCCACAAAAGCATTTTTAAGTTGTTTACTGTGAGCAGAAAATTAAAGTTGGCGGTAGGTTTACTTACTGCTGTCCCTCTTGGTAGCAGCATGGAGTATGGCCAACCGCACTCGCAGTGACCTGGCTGAACCGTTGTGAACCGGGATTCGATGTTGTCTGTCATTTCGGATGGCACACGTTTAATGACAGAAGAATGACGATCAGGTCTGCTAATCACTGCACTGGACTCTCCACTTGATAGCCTGCAAAGGATTACAGTTTTACCAAGGTGTTATTTAAATATTAAGTTAGGACAAAACCTACATTTCCCCTTGTATTCTAACCTGAAAACAAACTTGTCCATTTCAATCCAGCTTTTTCTTTCATCAACCTTTTGGGCAGGACAAATGAAGATCCGAACAGTCAAGTTGAGGTTCGCTGTACCAAAATACTTAAAACATTAAATTAGGTTACATGTAAGGTGATTGTTTTTCTGGTATATGTACAAAACATTATTATTAGCTCTTAGCCATAGAAATATGTCAATATTGGGCAACAAAACACAATAATGTTTTTTTTAACAATTCTTTTTTATTTAATCAAATGGCAGATTCAATTCAACTGTGTAGTTCGAAACTAAATACAGCGGGGAAACGCCAAAGTTGGATTTAAAGGTTTTAATACGAGATAATAACAATCCTTTTTCAGGCGTAAGGCGTTGCGAAGAAGTCGTAATGAAACGTAACACGCGAAGTTTGGTTTTTGCCTCTTTTTGCTTTGGGTCACTTTACAGTCAACAACAAACATCTCAACTTTAAAATTATATCGGCATTAACTTCCTTACCAGAAGAGGAACCGCGCCTGAATCGGATGTGATAGTAGAATGGGGCGTGAGAGATTTTATTGTCCCACTCGAATCGCTTTTGTGCTGGGCCAAGGAATGTCAGCATTTCGTCCGAGGAAAATGACTGATCCCAGGTGTTTGTAAACCTAAAACATCGCTTTAATTTAGACGTGTACAGAAACATAGGTTCAAAGGGACCTTTGCAGCGAAATACTGCTTGAGTCAATTTCCGGTTGCAATTGCTTTCGGAGTGCTCAAATTGCTTTGAGATGCAAATTGGTTTTCTAATATTACCAAATTTAGAACAAACGCCGTTTTAGTAGTGATTAACGTCACAAAATCCTTGTTTTCTATGGACAGGGCTTGAACCTCTAAAAATCTAGAACATCAAAACCCCCGGGTTGGTGAAAAAAGGCTAGTTGCATGGTTTTCATCAAAGTTAAAAAACGACAGTTTTTATTATGATTCAATACAGGCCTATTGAAGGCATTATCACGCCGGTTCAAAAATTTCCAACACAGGTTAGAAATATCTAGTCTGCGGTTTGGTGCGGTATAACGCCTTTAATACGCCTTACGTAATTTAATTTATGCACAAGTGTGCCGTGATTGATGGTTTGCATGAACGTTCCCGGGCTGATCCCCAAATAAATTTATATTTATCTTATAAGATCTTATATTAGCAATAGCTAATAATAAAAATGATATCTTCTTTTACTCACCCATTCGGTGGACTTGGGTTAGTTGACATGATGACATCGTTTGGGCGAATGACGATATCCGGAACACCAGAGCTTAGATCGGTTTCTTGCGTCTCTGCGAATTTCTGCCAAAGGTCGTCTACGTGTTTGTGCCAACGATAGAAGATCGGGTCCCTCATAGCTGTTTCGGTGCTGCCCATGTAGCTAAAACCCTAAATTAAATTAAATATGAATTGCGGTGTTTTAAAAGGTAAATGGTTGAGAATGGCAAATTTGAACATTCGGCGGGATTAAAAGAGATCACCTCCTTCAGCTTATTGGTAAAATACACACATTAAAATTGATACTAAGTGCATGTGTCTGTTGTCGAAAATATTGCAATTGGCTAAGTTGCTCTAAAAGAAGATAAACCAGTCTCGGATTCATTTCTAAAATGCTGCTGTTGGCCTTTACTATCAAGTATACTGTAAGAAGCGTCAACGATTTCGGAGAATTGCTTCAATAACAGTGCACTGTTGAGCAATTTGTATAAAATCTAGGTAGGCTCAAGATTTAGGTGGTTGGCTCGATTTTTAAACAGCATGGAGTTTACTTGCACGAAAGATTGTTTGTTTTACCCCGCTGCTCATTCCACTGAAAACGCCGTGGCCGGAATTGTGAATCGAGCCAATCGTTGCCCAAGTTCGAGATGACGCTTCAATCACATGACCGGCCCAGTTTGCGTTTGTGGGAACCCTAAGAAAAAACACGATTTTAATTAGTTTACGGTAATGTATTTAAGTAATATTGAATTGATTTTTAACAAGGGTAGTTGTAAATCATCTGGACTAAACTGGACATGCCTACCTGTAGGTTTCTCCCCCAATAATTACAGCTGGTAATACTCTGTCGCGAATTGCCCGATCATAAACTGCTTCGAATCGTCGGAATCTTCTGGCAGTTGTGTCAGCCCATTGTCCAGGGGTCCGGGGGGAATAGCCAATATTTTCGGGTGCGTTGTGAAACTCAAAACCCGCATTAAAGCCATCGGATTCGTACTCGTCATAGCTCCAGGGCTAAAGTCAAGCATCAATTATGAATAAAGTAAACCAATCGCTGTTCACTTAGATTCTTTTAGGCATTCTAATTTGATTGAAAGTTAATGTTTTAATTTAAGGGCTTGTAGTAGATTAAGAGAGGTAAAACCCCACCATAAGGAGGGCCCGCAAAAGTCTTTGTGTTTTTGCCCAATTAACGACAGTATATATATAATTTAAACAATTTGGTTTCATCCCGCTTTTTATACTTTTTTAAATTGTTTTCAGACACCGATGATGCTTATAAAAGCGAAATGTGTTTGTTTTCGGAAAACAAATAAAATACAGCAACTGATTTAGTGGTTTTTCACGCTTTTCTTGATCTGATTTTAATGACCCTTAATCGTCGCAGTTGCTTTACTTGAAAGGAGATTTCATTAATAGGAAAGATTTACTAAGTATGTCATATTGTATCATATTTTGTCCCCGTGCTTACGCAACAATGCTGTAAAAATTTCGCTACATTCATGTACAGATTTATGCAGAGTTGCAAGTCGGGCCGGGTTTTTCGGGCCGGGTTCGGGTTCGGGCCGGGTTCGGGCCGGGTTCGGGCTTAGGTATTTGTCAGAAAACGGGCTCAAAACGGGCCTGACTTTACGTTCCGTTTCCGCCATTTTTTAGTGACAATTCTCTGGCTTTGACTTAATGCCCACCCTACTCTAAAACGTATTGTTTACCCCATTGTCTACTATTGTTCATTGTGTTTGTTATCTTTTCTCTGCTTTTCTTCCTCATACTTTGTCGCAAGGCTTTCGTGGATAAGCCTGTCAATCAAAATTTCGGGCCTAAACGGGCTTTTCAAAAACGTTTCGGGTTCGGGCCGGGCTTCGGGCTTATACTTTCGGGTTCGGGCCGGGTTCGGGCTCAGATTTCGGGCCCGCTTGCAACTCTGGATTTATAGCCCCTGTAATCCTGGTGGTTGGACGGTTCAACATTAGATGATCGGTGTCTTGTAACTTGTCCTCACAGTAGATGCAATAAGGATTTGAAACCCATTTGTCTAGTCTGCAGGGTGTGCGACAATGTTGCGATCAATGGCGATCTGCTGCAGGCCATTCATGTAGGGAATCTGACTCAAAACCTGACAAAGGGGTGGTTGGGTCTCAAATTTGACCACCACAGTTATTGAATTATGTATATGAATAGCCCCGGTATATACAAGTCAGAGTTGTAAACGGGCCTGAAATTGGAGCCCGAACCCGGCCCGACACCGAATCGTTTTTAAGAAACCCGTTTCGGCCCGAAAGTTGATTGGCAGGCCCATACATTAAAGCCTCAGGAAAGACCAAGACAACAAACACAATAGACAATTAGTCTTGAACAAGGCATTTCAGGGCTGCTTGACATTAGGTCAGATCTAGCAACTGGCTACTTGGCTGAAAATTTTTCGAAGAAATACTGACACAAAATAATGACGAATTAAGCCCGTTTTTCTAAAAAATTCTAAGTCCGAACCCGGCCCGAACCCGGCCCGAACCCGGTTCGAAAAGCCCTCCCCGACTTACAACTCTGATCCAAGTTTCAGCGAAGAACCTTATAGAACTTCAATCCGCCCCGGTAACACGAAACATAAAAAATATTAACCTTGACTGGTTCGATGTCCCAGGATTCGCGTTCTGCATCGTAACGAGCCAACATCTGCTGGTGCATGAATCCAAAAAGTTCTCCTTGTCGCCAAAGCTCGGGACGTGTGTTAGTCCAGTCACCGAACCAATTGAGCGCATCACCAATGAACCGCCCTACCACGTACACTGTGTGCCAATGTCTGTGAAAGCATTTGTTAAAAGTTTTTCTAATCTCTACTGATTAATATAAAAAAAACGTGTGTCTGCAAAAAGTGATGAAAAAATTTTAGTGATGAATTTTAAACATCTCAGCTCAAAAATAAAAGTAAAAAAATCAAAACTTATTTCAGTTTTTATCATAAAAAATGCATTTGTGGCATATTATCCCGTTTAAAGCACCCAAAATACGAACCACTGTTTTAAGTCATTTTAACAAAATAACCTTTGTGACATGATCATAGATTAAAACGGATTTGGTAAAACATCACAATAGATCTTAACCATTTTAGTGATATGAAAAATGTCAACCTGTGGTGGTAGTTTAAGTCAGCATCAGATCGCCAGTAGTTCATCCAGTTTTCGGCAGGTCTGCCAACTCGTTGAACTTCAAACATTGCAGCTTTGGCCTTGGTACTCTTGTCCATCGGTCTTGGTGTGGGATATCTGTCGTTTTAATTGCTGTTAGAAATGATTCGTCTCGACTCGTGTCACCAATTGATAGCTTTACTGCCAGAATCATTTTTTAACAACTGACTTGTGTGGAAATTTTATGTTTCTTTAACTTCACATGAGTAATTGTTAAACTGAATTCACTACTACGTAGACGTTTTATCTTGTTCAAACTCAGGTTTTCTTAATGACTGGAATTTGGAGTTTAGGCAATGGCATATGTCAAAAATCATAAATATACAATACAGCTAGGACTTGACTGCTGTGACAAGAAACGAAAAACTGACTTGCAATCCTGTAAAAACAACTTACTTCAGTCCTGCCTTTTTGGCTGGGCGATTATGGACCACGAAAACCTCTAGTGCCCAGTGCAGAACCTTGACGTTGACCTGATAACCTTTTTGCATGGTGTCTGCGTAGTCCAGTACATCATTGATGTCGTTTGTCTCGCTGTATTTGTTGAACAGCATTCTCACAATCTTCATTGCGAGCGTGATATTGTCGTGATCAAAGTTGCTGAAACCACTGGGAGAGAAAATGCACGCAACGGGTATAGACTATGTAGATTAGATTAGACTATTAAAATACAATCACATATAGAAAGTAGGATCGGTTAAGTCAAAATTCGTTTGCATTATCACGTTGTTAATTTGTCGTTGTTTTAAATATTTCGTAAAACAACCAGAACAGCGAAAAAACATGGTAATAGTTCAGTAGTTTTTTCATTTCCGAATAAACTTTAGAACAATTACATTGCCAATAAGGGAGGAAGTGATGATGGCGGGGGAAGTAGGAATTGAAGCAGAAAAAACATTTTTTCACTTTGTTTGGGCGTATGGAAGTGGAATGTATAAAGTACTTGTTGCAAGATTCAGGTAATTTTTTAGATTTGAATTATTGGAAAAACATACTTTCCCAAACCAATTCCGCTTAGATCTTCCCCAGAAACTTTTTTCTTGGGATACCAGGCAAGGATTTCTTCAACGCGGTTCTGCAGATAAGCGCTTGAGGATTTTTCTTCGGGGCTTGCTGCTTTATCTGTGTCACAAAAAAAACAAATAAATACTACAACGTCTGTGTCACAAACGAAAAATCCTACGTCACAAGCAAAACAAACAACACAGTTTACAGCTTTCGCATATGCCCACAGAAAACTCACACGACGGAGAAAGAGTCTGCCATTCATTTGAGGCTGCTTTTATAACAGAATATTTGACTCCTCTTCGTACGAGGTCAGCAATCAATTGATTGAACTCGGCGTCAGCCTTTTCTTCTTGTCCCTTTTCTTTCAACACTTTACCTCGTTTAAACACAAGCTGCTTGTACTTAATGTTGTCTATCTTTGTTCCCTGCAAAAAAAGTGACATTAACGATAAGTTTTAACAAGTTGTTTACAGACGGTTAGCGGCAAATAAAAGTTTAATAAACTGTTTAGTGAACGAACTATGTACTTAGAGCGATCGTGGGTTTTGTACTGGATGAGTTTCAACGGTTTTTAACCCAGCTGTTTTTGTGTAATTGTGCTTCCGGCACACATTACAGGATTTTTAGTTACTTTTATCCGGGGGACCGAAAACTACAAAACCAACACATTATGAGCTGACAAAAACGTTTTAAGCAAGGGTACGGAAGGAAATGCGGCAAAAATACTCAAACTTGAATTACGCTGTTAAAAACCGGCATTGTAAAAAATTAGACCAATTAGATAGACTAACATTTCTTAAAGTAAACAAACTTACGGAGCTCTGGTACTCCTTTACCAAGCTGTCAGTTGCTTTGATGACGTCATCAGGGGTCAAGGCCGCCCCCTTTTGGGTCATTTTCTTATGTTTTGGTTCTGGTTTTTCCTCTGCCTCACGAGAACCCCAGCGCAAGAAACCGCTGATCATGGCAACCAATGACACAATTTTGAACTTCTGTTTTTTTGGCTCCTCGGTGGCGGCTTCCTTCCAGAAGTTAAGAGCGCCGGTAAAGCGATTGTGGCTGGATCCGCCAAGAATGGTCGCCACGTTGACCTGTTTTACAAAAAAGCACAAATTTTTATACCCCTACAACATGTGGAGACGTTATAATGCTGCATTCGTAAAAAGTTATGAATAACAAAACATGCATAAAACTTCTTACATCGCTGTGATCTGCTTTCTCCCCTTCAATATTCACTTCCAATTTATCTGCAATGGAAGTATATCGTGAACCATTATTGCCCAAATTATCATGAAAAATGGCAAACTTACTTGACACAATGCTGTGGTCGCCACCAGTGTAAATTGCAGAGACAAAGTACTTTCCCGCCACGTTGAAAATTGAACCAGACTTGCCCTCACCAAACTGGATGAGCTGACTGTATCGGTCCGAACCCTCTTCTTCGCCAATCGGATTGAGAATTATTTGCTTGTACATTGCCGACGAATCGCCGTAATGCAAAAATGATTCACAAATCTAATAGAAGATAATATTGCTGTCAAACCACAATACAACAAAAAATCAGATGTTTTTTTGAAAAATGATCACATTCATTTTTAATGAAAATGATCAATCAAATTTGACCTTACAAACTAAGTATAGCAAATGATGTCTTTATAAAATTGCTGAAAATTATACAATCGCCATTGAAATATTTTAGTGAATTTAAATGTGCGTTGTGTTTTAGGGCAAATTGTCATAACAAACCTATACCTTGACGTTTCCATCTGGATAGGTGACGTACATTGTCACATTTCCTCCTTCCGGTTCGAGATTCCCATCAATAACAGTCGCAACCGAACCCTTGTTTTTCAAACGTGCTTCCAAGTCGACCAATTCACCCTACAGGAAATAGATATAGAAGGTAACAGTAACAGATCGGCTTTATAAAAACTACATACATTCTCTCATTTTTTTATTAAAACAATATGGTATATTTTTTTCACAAATATACATTTTTAATACGTATGTGAATTTTGTATGTGAAAAATTAAAACCCCAAAATATAAAATCAAAGCCGCTCCAACAAGGGTTGATTTGAAAATTAAGAAAATAGGGAAGTAATTTACGTACAACACCGTAAGGTTCCGGGCGAATCTTAATGGTAAATTCAAGTTTTTCGGCCATTTTCGGTTCTCCTTTCGCATCTCCTTCCAGATCATCATCATCGTCGGTCATTGATGTGGGTAGCGCTTTGGCTTTAGCGTATTCCAAAGTTCCTCCTTGGTGTTTTGACGCCTTAACAAAGTGCTGCAAAAAAGAAAAGAGACGAAAAGAAAGTGATTATTAAGCCCAATAAAATGTTTAACGTATCAGGTTAAGAATGAGATAAAACTGCGTATGATTACAAAGTCAATTTCCCTACCTTGTTTGGTGCGTGTCGTATCACCACCAGCTCTTCACTGGAGAAGGAATACGCAAAATTGTCGTAAAATTCACCAGGACCATACTTGGCGTCATACTTCCACTGATAGTTCATCCAGGAAAGACTGCCTGGTTTGCCTGTTAAAGATGAGTATACTTAGTACAAGAAAGGCTTAGACGCCACATTGCTTTTTACCTATTTCGAAGGAATGGACTAGACCCAGGGTGTGACCTATTTCGTGCACAAAGTAGAAAAGGAACCTTCGAGAAGCATGAGCGTATTCGATGCCTGTTGACTCGAAAAGTCCTTTGAAAGATTTGTGCCTGTCAAAATAGTTTTTATATTTACCATTAGGTTGACAGTCAAACAAAAAACAATTTTAGGAGATTGAACAATATAGATTTTCAGACATTGAACACCAGGTGTCGCTACGGGCAAACAGTTGACTTGAAGGTAAGACATATTATAAAAACCTATCCTACCTCATAGGGCACGGTACAAGTAAAACTACAAATCACCCTGTAAAGAGGCCAAATCCCCTCGAGCCGTTCTTTTCAAACGAGTAACCCATATATCGCTCATCCGGTGGATTCTTAGCGATCATGCACCAGATGCTGACGTCACGATCACTTTTGTTGAAGTGCTTCATCATGACGTCATACATGTCGTCCTTGGTCCACGGGTTATCGGGAGTCGGATCGGCAATCTACATAACGATTCGAACAAAATGGTGATTATGGAATCATGGTAGTCAGGCCTATTGAAGACTTGATGCCGATCTAGTCGTCTTCCACAGCATTTTCTATGTTGCAAGGCATAGACAAAGGCAGCTTTAGGAAGTTTGCTTTTAGCTTTAAACATTATTTAAAATGCTTATGTAATTCTTCATCTAAGGGTGAGTTATACACAGGGGCGGCTCGTGCTAGGGTGCTGCGGAGCTGCAGCACCCCCTAGATATTTTCACCTAATATTCCTACCACAACAATACAGATAACTTTCATGATACTTATTTTTTATTCCTAAGTATAATTTTTATAAGTATAATTTCCGCCTTGATCGGCATTTTTTTCATTTAAAAAAAAATTATGGCATTAATATGTTATCTATGGTGGAACTGCAGCTCCAGTTTCATGACGAATCGTGACGTTTCATGACGTTTTGCACTTGTGCGCATGCGCACTTGGAAAAGCTACATGCCGGGCGAAATAGGCGACTGGGTGCTGCGGCTCGCGCAGCTCCACCAATCACGCAGCGTGTGAACCGGCCGCTGTAGTTGTGTTGTCTGTTCCGGGTCTATATTGTGCTCCAAAACCAAACCCGTGTACTGTATTCTTAAGTTCGACATTGAGTACAGTTAAATAATTCTTTTGCCATCTTTTAATTTATTTGTTTGAAGGTTAGTCGTGACTTTTCAAGATGACTGTAAGTGGGCTTCAGTTTTTGCAGTTATCATGGAGTTATAAAGTGTATCTACCACCTTGAAAAAGAAAAAGGTCATCTAACACTTTGAAAAGTCACGATTACCCTTTATAATAAAAACCTGAATAAAAAGTTAAGAAAACTGGGATAAAACATCTGCGATTCCAAATATGTCATGCAGGAATAAGCAACCACAAGAACTACTCAGTTTTAGTTTTGAATGCTAACAAAGAAAAAATAGCTTTGTGACTGTGAAGTTAAATGCCTCGCTGAAATTCAGGCAATATTAAATGCAGAACAAACAATTGCACAAGCAACAGGAATTTTGAAATACCTTAGTGATGACAACACAAGAACAGGAATTTTGAAATACCTTATAAGGTACACTATAGTGATGACAATTTCAAGTTTTGGTTTCTTAACACACCATGTGGACAGTATTTGCAACCAAGTGCAATCTTGTGTATTGATATAATGGACATGTTATGTTTCTTTAAACAGTAGCTGCTAAATTGCATCACAGGAAATGTTTGAACATTCTACAGGGGAGATAGTAGTGACCACCAAACATATCCTGTTGTTAGAAAAGTTACTGAAACTTTTAAAGGAAAAGCCAGTTAGCCAGCAATTTCCATGCGTCTCTCAAAGGCAAAACGGTTCTTGAAAAGGATGTCAACACTGAAAAGGATGCAAACTTTTCTAAGGAACACCATTATTTCCAAAAAGACTTGCACTTGCAGTGATAGTACTAAATAGAAAAAAAACAGTTTCTTGGTTGTCATTTGGAAATCAAGGAAGAAGCTATCAATTATTTTGCTTAAACTATAGCTTTATGATTTATTTTGGTTGTAAAATAGAAGCACAAGGTTTAGTAATATGTTTTAAGTGAGAGTGTTGTAATTTTCAAAGCTTGCAGAGTTTTGTACTTCAAAAAAAGGAATTATAAGCTATTTGCCACCAAATAAAGCAGCAAGTTTAGCAGTTAAGAAACTTACAAACAATTAATAGTTGTACACAAAAATTAAGAAAATATGTTGAATGAACAAGTTCTGACACAAATGTAATGTGGTTGTTGAATTTGTCAGTTAGGATACAAATAAAAAGCTTTATGGCTATTTTTTTGTCTGGCAATTATAATCTGTGACGTGTAATGGAATATGTTGAAAATGCTGACTGTGGCTATAAGGTACCTAAATGATACATGACCATATTAATGACTGAATAGCAAATGTGTTAGTTAGTAGTCATTGTTACAACCAGTTTTACTTAAATGTTGTCCATTGAAATACTTCGACCTTTTTCGACTCATTTATTAATATTTTTTTCTATATACTGTTGTTGTGTTTAACGGTATTTACCACCGCTTTGTTTCGAGTCGGTATCACGTGTGTTTTTGTGCCACATTATTGCTGCATGTTGTTGAGTTTGGCCTGTCGCTGTGCAAGTAAACAAAATTCCCCAATGATACCGTCTGCTGTTTACACCCGTGTACATATTATTGCGTAACAACCATTACGTCACAATGGAGTTGCTAATTAAGATTTGTATTACTTGTTTTTCTACACAAAACAATGACTAGAAAACTAGAAATGTGGCTTTTCTATATATTGCCAACTTATATTTGTCCAATAAAGGCTAAAAATTGGAGCAGAACCCCCAGAAATTTTGGGCACGAGTTGCCACTGGTTATACACCTAAGCCAACACCCGCTTCTATGTATGTAGATAGAATTTCTACTCATCTTAGAAAAATCATTTTTATACCTCATTGCTGTTTTCCTCATTGTAATGGATTTTTACTCCAGCGTCTTCAAAAGCTGCAAAAACATCGAGTTTTCTCTCTTTCAGGTAGCCAGGAGTGTCGTGGAAGTCCTTGAGAGCGATTGTGGGAAACACGACTTTTTCCACGTAATCAACGTCCAGTCCAACTTCCCTGAAGAACTGTTAAGAAAAGTAAAGAAAACTGTTTGCTTCAAGTTGACAACTAAAACTAAAAGTTGATGAAGTTGGTCAAATTAGTATTATTTGTTACATCGCAAATTACTGTTTTTGTCTACCGTTTTTCAGTGTAAATAGCGCTCGCATGTGGATGGTTTGCGCCTCGTGTTCGACAAGTTTGCTGGAAACGTCGGTAGTTCGTTTCGTGTGTCTAGGAAACTACTGTCGTTTGTTTTTCAGGAAAATTAAGTAAATTGTCTGTTAAACCTTGAGGAACCTGTTTCGTGTTGCTGCGCACATGTTATGCCAATAACCATTGTCTTGTATTGTTAAACCTTTGTTGTGACATTATGCCTGGTCTAAGTGTATACTGTTATTTACAGTTGACTTGATTGCTCGTCGACAAATAACTGTTTAAAGTCCTGGTCCAAACGTTTCGATAAGAGTGTAATATTGTAAAACCGGCGTTTTTCATTGTGTTTATGCCATGATATTTACTTTAGAAAACCGTCCGCCAGTTTATCCAATAGAAGTAACTACATCCTGCTAATTGAAGCCATCAAGGGCTTTGTTTCAAATAAACTGTTGCAACCTTGTGTGGACTGTTAGTGGGAAGAAGCCTGTAGTTGGGATTTGGCAGGCGCGTTTTTGAATCAAATTAGAAGTACCAGAGTGGACGTCTGTGCCCACCAGGAGCACCGAAGTGGACGTTACATTATTATTATTGTAATCGAAATATAGAATTAGTAACCTTGGTACAATTATGAATTAACTCGTTGTGTTAACCTAATCATCATGTTACATTTGTTTCAAACGTGTTAAAACAAACGATTTGTTAACGTTCATTACTCAAACATCATCTAATCCGAATTCCGGAAACTTTAGTAACAACGTAAGAAAATATCATTTAATTTTTTGACTCACCGAGCCTTGTCTAGTCAGTCCATCAAATTCCGCTTGCGAGTTCTCCAACTTAAGTTTAATGTTTCCAGTCCACACGCCGTCATCTTGTGGAAGACGCAGAAGCATCTCGAACATTCCACCAACTTTGGAACCTCCACTGTACGTCACCTGGACCTCACATGCCACTAGTGTATCGTTGTTTGCTGCCCCTTCGATCTTGTTCACCTTAGCTTTGCCAACACACCGGAAGAACAGTGCAATGTTGGTGTCAAGCCTGCACAACAGTTAAGTATGTAAAACGTATGTACGGTCTAATATGCTGCCAAGTTTGTAAGCATTAATGTGACTTTCTCAATGTCTAACAAATTGTTGTACCAAAAACCCAACAACATTCATATTTCAAATAGTTGTTTTTGCTGTTCAAAAACTTTTAAACTGATACTCGAAGTCTTTCCTTAAAACAAGTTCTTACCATGGAAACAGACGCTTTGAGTTGTTGAAAATTGTTCCACTGACAGTGTTCAGTACAGGGGAATATTCTCGAATCTTGTCGACGTCCAACTTCACCTCCACATCCACCGATGCCTCATTTAACTTGTACACACCACTGATTGGTGGAAGTCGTGAAGCTGTAGTGAAAAAATATTGCTTAGATTGTAACTCAAGTGTTGAATCGGGTTCGGGTATGTGCTTTTGAACGTGGTTTGGTTTGAGTAAAAACATACGGTGCTACTTTTCAATTACGAGGTTTAATTCAAACAACTTTTCCCGATCAAGATGTGTTTTGCGCCATGGGGTTCAACTGCAGTTCTTGTAATGGTTGCATAACTGCCAGACACATAACGATCGGAAATGCGTGACTCTCCTCTGATGCAACCCACACTTCAAAATTTTCCACGCTTAACCTTTTTTTCTCGTGCCAATGCTTTATCGTTGAATTCGCACTGACGTATTTTTAGCTATTTACCGAAAGCATGTTCCATCGCAATTGGTTCAAATAATTAAAAAAAACATTGTTCATTCTCGTGATTTTTTTAAAGTCGTATTTATTTATGCTTATAAAGCTACAGTCTGATAACTTTTGTTATAAAAGCATAGATCCCTTATATTACGCAATAGGTATATGCTCCGGACTGCGGACAGTGCGCGCTGTTTTGATACTTTACTGTGGCTCGAAACTTTGTGCACTGTCTGAAGCATAAGTAAGTTCCTATTATAAAAGTTTGCTTTTAAAGATTTTAAAAGGTTGTTCAAGTACATAGATCCGAAACAGCTGTACGAAGCATTAATAAATCCCGTTTTTGTATTGCTTAACTATGTTACTTACGTTCTGGCTGCTTTTGATTGGTGCCAGGATACAGTGGTTCTTTCCTTGATTGCCCTGCACAACAAACAATCATTCATACGCTGGAATGCTGATGAACAGCTGTGAGATGCACGTGCTAAGGATACGCCATTCAAAATTAACAAACTACTGGTGTTATCTATAGTAAGGCTATACGCGTGTTATTGCAATACCCGGTCATTTCGGTGTAAATTCGTGATGTTTTTTACAGGCCATTGAGTGTTTAAATGTAAGTTTCAAAAAATATATCTTTAAATACAGTATACTGTGCAAATTCAAACGACGTTAAACCAACTGCAAAGAATATGGCTATTTTAAGTGTTGATCACAGCAAAACGACAAAAAGTTCTACGAAATACCTTCAAAATACATCTTCAGTCAATGTCGGTAATATTTCGCACTTCAATACAAGAAAGGAAACTTTTCAGCAGCTTTTTGCAGCAAATTGCACTTCCCTAATGATTCGAAAACGTATTCAACTGCTCAGACCTGAAACAAAACCTGTCTGATGGTGTTTACTGCACAGAGCACTGGCGACGGAAGCTGGTTAGACCTACGTTGTTGTTTTGTAGGAAGTCGCTTCGTGACTGTACGACAGCTCTATTCTCTCCTACATCCCCTAGATAGGACTGAATAATCGTCGTTTGCCGAAGTACATTAATATAATCAATATAAGTCTTATCGTTTTGATCCCGCAAACTAATAGGAACTGCATAGCTTCGGTGTTTCAAGAGTCTTTTTTAGCCAATTATTTATATATTTTATCGAAGATGGAATTCAAATCTAACACTTCTTGCAGCAAAATAGTCAAGCTTCTAATAGTCAACTTGCAGCAAAATAGTCAAGCTTCCATGAAATATATCGATACGTAAACAAGAATCACAAAAAAACAAGCGGACTATAAATGTTGTGCGATTTTAAAAACAAACGCTGCACACATTGGATGGTGACTGCTTTTTAGTTGGTAATAGTTTACTGCTCATTAGTTGGCATTTCCTGATGACTAACCTGATGAATTTTTGCATCGTTACATACACTACTCTTTTCCGCAAAACAGACTCTTTTGACACAGGCCTACTGACTAGAGTTCCACCAAATGTAAAATTTATATGCACGTTTTTGGGAGGATGATGTCATTCGATAAAAATGCGTTGCCATGTACCAGCACGCATCAAGGCTTGGGTTTTATCTCAAAGTTCGTTTTTCTTTGGTTGGCACAAACACTCTGCGAACTGTATCTAAACTTTCACCAGGAAAACGTTAGTTTCGTTATGTAGACCAGAATATCCAAAAGTCCCGTACTTGTGAAACTTCTTATTTGAGAATTGGATTTCGGAACAACACTAAGGCGCCAAAAAATCTTTGGAGCTTATACGCGATGACAGGCAAAATGCTGAAATTAACTTTCTTCCGATGATGAAGTTTTTGCTGTGAGTTTGAAAATTGTACAAATTTTAATTGTACTAATTATGCTGTCATCACATTCATGTAATGATTGCTAAAATTACCCAATACACAGGATGCATGACATCTTTGGATACTTAATAGTTAAAAAACTTGACGGTACTTTCCTGTCAGTTATTGGGAACGAAATCATGTGTGCTGGCGACAAAAGTGTAGCTTACAGCCGTTCTTGTGCAACATTTGAGTATTCGCGCCAATGTTACTCACGGGCGCAACTTTTTCAAATTAATGCATCTCCATTTGCTCAATAAAATGTTAATAGACCTGTTTAATAGCGCGTTCCTATACTTTGCGGCAACGATCATAGAAGTTCATATAGTCTATTTGCAATATTCGCCGTAATAACAAATGATCTCGACTTCCTACGTATATATATATATGCTTGGGTGCAGCTCTTGGAATGTTTTCGTTGATTATGTTTAGGTCGTAAAAATGGTGTTTTGCCACATAGCCGAAATAAACACGGAGTAAGTTTTCGAGTCTTAGTTCAATGTTAGAAAAGTTCCTTTTCGAAAATAGTGGTTTCGCGCTTCGCAAAGCGGCACTGAAAAGATTCAATTATCAACCCCAAGAACTTAGAAGGAATAACCACAACGTTAACCGCTAAACGAAAAAAACACGGGTCGCTGACTACATATAATTTAGGTAATTCCCGAAGTTTGTTTCAGGAATCACATGCAGAATTTTCCGGTTTTCCAGCGTGGCCCAACCAAGTTACCATAACGAAACTCCAAAGAACGTCGTAATCCATATCATTTGTCATGGGACGCTAAGTTGTGCCAAAATATGTGGTGACACATTGATTTAGTGGAATGTGATGTCACTCTGGAAAAATCCGTTTAAAGCTGTCTCAATTTTCGCCAGCAAGATTGTGTCATAAAATAACAAAGATTTTAAAATACCACAACTCTATAAATGTTTTTTTAGGTGGTACTCCTTTCCGAATGCAGTAACTTTGGAGTAAACTATTTTCTTGAATATAAATCACGTCAAAGTCTATACACAGTCAAAAATGTTCAAATAAACAACGACTTGACGTTTAGACAACTTAAAAAATATAATAATCCGTGTGTAATGTTATTCTTGCCTTTTCTGGTTTTACTTGCTGGTTGGGTTTTGTATTTCATTTGAGAATAACATTGAAATTGTCGAAACGTTATCGTTTTTTATATTGGCTTGTTTGTTTCTTGTAGGGCGTGTTTTGCTACAAACAAGCATCAAGCAATATCCTTCACAACATCACGTGCAGACGCCGAACTATCTATAGCTTCCGTGTTGATTACAGTTGACTCACAAAATCCTTCCGGTGGTAAGGCTTTTAGCTACTTCAGCAGCTGGAAGTTAAGTTGAAGATACGCGCGTGTCGCAAATTTGCATGCAGTGCGTCTTCCTTTGTGTGTCAAGGGTGCGCATTGTCAACACCTCTTCTCGAAGTTAAACGAGTGCGCAATCATTGCGACTGCTAGGGACGTGACGTTACGTTCTACGCCGAATAGTGAAAGTTCACGTAGAATTTTTTGGAGATTTTGAAGTAATGATGCGTTTTTGAAATAATGTTTTTGAAGTAATGATACTTTATTAAGGATGTCACTGTCCGGATGTGGGTCGCCGTTTTTAGAACCACTATGGTATTTGCAACCATTCTTTACGCTTTTTTATAGTAAAGACAAAAGAGCAACGCACTGTAATAGGCAGATTAACTTTTACTTTGTCACACGCATAAAGGAAATGCCGCTTCCGGTGATGCTAGAACCACGAAAGTCTTTGCAATCATTCTTTACGTTTTTTATATAGTAAAAACAAAAGTGAAACACACAGTATACTACAGCTCAACTTTTCTTTATCACACGCATAAAGGAAATGTCGCTTCAGTGATAACTTGGTTTCAAAAGCAACATAACTGGTTTGTTTGTGGTATTTACTACAGCAAAAGCAACTAAAGAATGACAACCCTAATTTCCTTTTGTAGCCTTGTGAAACTCCTGTCTTTCAGTTCAGTTGATGCCACTCTGTTTTTATTGCGGCTCATAAGAACCTTTTTAAGGCCTTATGCGCAATATCATTATTTTTTGAAGGTTTAGATACGTAAACAAGGTATATGGTCATTTCAATTAAATTTAATGCGCGGTACATAGTTTCATGCAATGCAACCTAGACAACGCAGTATTCTTGGTACCGGTTTCGAATATTGGACATTGCCCAAAAATAACGTTGAAAACCATTGCTAAGCGATCTGTGGGTTTTTGCGCAAAATAAGTGTAACGAGAGATTCCCCCCTGACATTGAAAGTGTAATACTGTGTTTATTGTCAAATGAATATATAACGCTGATACACAAAAAGGACAATTTCGAACTTTACTACGCATAAAACATAGGATGTCTAATTTAGCCTAACAGTAAGTAAAAACAAAAATTACCGTACAATTAACAATGAGACGATAGTATTGTTGGTTTAGTACATTTGTAACGTATTCTTAGTGCCTGAAACACAACCAAAGCGTTTCGTCTGAATAGTAGTGCTAAGAACAGGCGTTAAATTCTAAAGGAGCTTTACAACAACTAAACAAGAAGCACCTGAATACAACGCGTTGACTTTGAATCTAGCCTATAGATAACGATCCATCCTATGTTTAAATAATATGCTAATTTCTTAGTTGGGTGCGACAAAAAAAATGCGAAAAACTAGATTATTATAATATTACTTTAATCATTAGGCAATAAATAAGATTTGCAACTGCCTGCTTTAAAACGATTAACGTACTTTGTTTAGTTCAATTTATATTTGAAACCATACTAAAGCATTTATTTTAAATAACAAATGAGTAATATTAATAACTTTTGTAGGCGTTTTGCGCACTTTATGATTCAAAATCGACAGAAATTATTTAATAACGTTTGTCTTTCGAATCAAAAGGAAACATGCAAAAGTAGCCTCTTAGCGCGTTCTAGCATGTAGCGAACAAGTAACATATATCGTTACGCCGCCGTAGTCAGCGATCGAACTCCAGATTGTCCCGCTGGGGGTAGCTTTAAAGTATTATTGGTGTGTTGGCCGTAGGTATGCCCGATCATGTACTTGTAACCTATAAAACAAATGTATAATTAATATAATTATTAATTTAAAGAATAATTGTCTAAAAACTACAAACGCCTACAACGAAGTCAATTGTAGGTGGATTGCTAGAAAAGTTTTGGTTAAAGTAAATTACCAAATTTACCTGGTATATATCCAGTGTAGTGTGGGACCATTCCGATATTCGACGGGTAAATAATGGTTTTGTCCTTGTGCGGGTGAGCGCGCGGTTTTGTGACGCGTTCACCATGGTCCACGTCAGCGCTTTCGGCCCGGGTCTTGGCGGCGTCATTGAAAAGGGAAAGTCCTTTTTTGCTCTGCACTGGGTAGCCTAGCGATATCAGCTCTCTGGTGCGAGGGACAAACCCGGTGTAACCTAAAAAGTTTAAGATTCAGACTATGAAATTACATCTGGCTTCTAAATACAAACGGCATATACTTTACATGATTTATTTGATTTATTGAAATAAGTTCAGTTGATGCAAACGTTGTTTTGCCACTGAGAGTACAATGTGACACAAGATGTTGAGAACAGTAATTAACCTTTTAGCAGCAATATTTACTAGAACAATAAAGTATTCTGTGCTCAAGCGTTGCGTTTATCTTTAAACAAAAGTTTAGTTACTTCTCTTATTAAGGTATCACTTTTCAATCATAGTTTTGCAACAACATCAACTCAGATAAAAGCTTTTAGTGTCAACTGTACAAAGGTATATATCTCATTGCAAACCTGATTTAAACCATTTCATCGGGTTCTCGTTGTCCATGAAGTACGGCGATCCGTATGGTTTAAACTCTTGTGGTGACTGATACCGCTTGGCATCTTTCGCTTGAGGGGACAAGGGAGTCGCGTAGCGTGACGTCAACAACTAAACAGAGAACACTTATGTAAACTAATGCACAAAACTGGGCCCAAGGGACAGAATTAGGAGCAAAGAAGAAACTGAAAAAAACACGATTGAATCAGTATTGCTAAAGGCGATTGACACATCTCATGTGCAAAGTAATTGATATAAACATTCCACGTATTCCAAAGATTATTGGGGTTGAGGACTTTACCAATCAAGCTTGAATAAAAGAATACTAGCAAAGGTTTGATATAACTCCTCCTAACTAAATGGTAACGCGTTTGGTATTGTAAAAACATGTTAAAGTCAATTTGACTATGTCCTTACGCCACAATCATTTAAACAAAATCTTTCAAGAGAAATTTACCGATTTTTCTTCGTCGGTGGTAGGTCTTATGCTTCCCGTCTGTAGGGCAAAGACCTTCTTGAGCTGGTGTTGTTTGCCTTTGATATCCTGCTGTTCTGTTTCGTGGTGACTCAGTGCACTTCGGCACATTTCTCCGTAAGTGTTGGCAAAGTAATGCTGTCTCTTTGGTATGTAACCTAAACAGTCAAGCACGATATTTTTCACGGTTACCAATCATTTAGGAGCTTTTGTTAAACATTAACACTCGCCGCCTTTATGAGTAAACTTTTGGCCCATCGGAGATATTCCATTGAAAATTTTATAGGTGGTTTTACTTTTGGATAATTTGGATGCACTCTATCGCGGTTTACTTTAGGTAAAACAACAGGGTCAAAGATTTTGATTGAAAATTACAGACTGGGTTTAAATTGAAACCACAAATCATCAACGATATTACGCAGCCCGTAAGAAAACATTTAAAATGTGATTCCAGAAAAGTCAATTCTATTTTGATTTAATTTTGTATAAAATCACCTGTATAACCAGGAACCATTTGTTCCGTCAAGTTTTGATTTCCCCAGCTGTCTCCCCGGGACCGCAGGGTTAACCTCCGCTCATCCAGTGGAGGTGGGTGGACCGCATCAGTGGGAGTAAGTACGTACTGACCGGACTTATGGACGTTGTCGTCTGTGAGAATTTCCACCGAGTGGCGCCCGTACGTTTTACCGATCCTGTATTTGTATTGTGGCAAATAGCCGCAGTATCTGTAACACATTAAAAACTAGAATTTACCATTTTTGTTAAAGTAAGTTGGAAAAATCGGCAAGATTGTTCCCTTGCAGCTAAAAATACATGTAAAATTGGTTGTAAAATGACTTCGCGTGCACTGTTTAATAGCATCTGTCGATCGATTGCATCATTAGCTGCATGCGGTGTGATGCAAATTATGCGAAACACTAAACGAATGATGAAACTCAAACAAAAAAATCACACTAACTGTTGGGCTGGGTGCGGGGTATACTTTCCTCACCGAGCAAACGTTTGATAAATCTACGAATAGTGGCTGAACATCAACAGGGCAATCTGGTTTTGCTTTATACTTTTACCTGTAGATACTTTTTTTTTTATAAAGGCTATGGTATCCAAAAGAACATTATGCATTGTGCTTTACATCCAAACCATCTGTGAAATTAGTCAAAACATTGTAAAAAATATTGAACATGCCTAACTAAAGCTTTGTGAAAGTTCTGTTCATACATGCAAACTCAACGCATAAAACCCGAAATTTGTAATTAAATAAACTTACAGCGGCCTATAGGTTACACAAACCAAACAATACAACCAAAGCTTTGGATAATCAATATCCATACTTTGCTAATACTCATTCAAGTGGCATCCAAGCATCAACAATCGCTGCTCGTGCGTTAAGCTTTTAAGCCCATAGTGGCACTTAAAACGGTTATAAGTGGACTTTCACGCACACAGCTGTAATATGACCCAAGCTTTTGATGGCACGCTTCTTTAATTTAATCACTGCTTCATTGGATTAAAGCGATTTTGTCCTTAAGTTTACCGCCCAAACACAGCTTGTTGATTTTGTTTTAATTTCATGTCTTTAACTGGTAAAGTCCCAAGAAATGAGTGGATTTAAAATATCATGCAAAATTCTGTCATGTGAAAATAAAGTTCAATACATAAAGTTTTTATAGTTGTAAAGTGTTTTTTTGTGCTCTCTCAAAGCATATTTTGTAACAAGGTTTATAAAACAGACCTGACAAAAAATGTTCAGGTGGATCCAAATCAAGTGTTAATCATTTAAAAACGTCTGATATCATGAAGCGATAATAAAATAACGATAGCTTGCAGCCATTACAAGGATATTATTCGTGGTGTTTTTTTTCTTCGTCAGAGTGAAATCAAAAAAATTTAAGGGCATTATTGTATTCCGTTTCGGCATTAGTTGTGGCTATTATGAAAAGACTAGGCGACCCCTGAGTAAGCATATAGTTCTCATTTCTCCACAATACAGTGTTTTATTTTATTCATGTTTTTGAAACAAATACGACGCACCACCTGTCATGCCAGCCGACCAACATATTTTTATCAAATCCAAAAGCCATAATATACTTCATCAATAAAAGCTTGTTGAGTAAACCGTTGGGTATTTTGTTGCTATAGCATACTATTTGAAACAAAGGTATATTTAACCTTTGCAGACACAGCTAAAGATGGTCATTGTTTACTAAACCCCAAATGTCGATATAACCTGGTTTAATTTACGCTTGCAGACTGGTGGGATTAAAAACGTAAACATGGAGGTTTCATAGAAGGTCGCAGTTGACAAAGGGATCATAACTTTGCCTGAAACACAAAGCGGACCAGGTTACGCGGGCCATCGTCCGTACAACGATGTGTCATTGTGTCGTAAAGCTACACCCATTGTCGGCGTTCCAAAACCATTCAGCCCGCAGGTATATCGACCCTAAGCGATTTGACATTTGACAGTCCGTCACCAACTCCTACGGATTTAATTTTTTCCTGGCAAGCCCGTGGAAATATTAACGTGCCTTGTTTGCTTAATGGAACACAGGTGGCCTTGACTTTAAGTACAACGGATACTGGGTAACTTTCCTCGCACACAAAAGCGTTCCTGAACGTGGTTTATGCAACGCCGTAAAAAATATGCTGCGCTTTAGGGAATTAAAATAACTTTTCCATCTTTTCCATTCCATAATTTGATATTCGCTCTTTATATTTGTTATTCCATGTTTTAAGCACAACAAAGGTGGGAATTTAATTTGTACTTTTTGTATGTTTACGGAATTAAGTCGTTTTATACTGTTTTATCCGTTGTGTTACGTTGACATCAAAAAGCATTATCACACATCAGCACATAAAGTGTTTTGTCAAAGCGTTTTTCAATTAAAGGCATACGATAACTATCACATTGAATTCACATGACACCAAACTCCAAAATATTAGACGCATTTCCCCCAAAGCTGAAGCATACCAAACTGAAGCACTAAAATCGAAATTGTAACTAGTGTCGTTATTCCCCGGACAATCCATACCATCTATATCTGGTAAACATTTTTCTTGCAAAACAAACATAAACCTTACCTGGGAAGGTAATAAGGGTCTTCGGTAAACAATTCGCTCCGTCGAGGCATTTTAATCGTTGGTCGATATCCAATTGGCAAAGGTATTAACTTGTTTGACAACTAACAAATAAGTCAGGTAAAACTACATGTCGGAAATGAAATGATTCAGACATGAAACAGTATATCTGAAAATACAAGTGAAATTGGTCATAAAGGCATGAACTAAGATAGGTGTTTAAGATTAGGATTTCAAAACAAAATTCTGAGTACGGAAACATAAAGGAACCACAAAATCAAGTGTTGCCCAATAGACGTGAAATTAAATTTTTACTCATTTTTATTGTACAAAGTTAAACTTTCCCGCAGTTGCTTTTCACAAAAACGTTTTGTCACACCAAATCTGATAAAATCTGCGACGCCAAGCGATCTTAGCCAAAACCAACCGATGTATTGTATCCAGTTTGATGGATTAACCTCCAATCCATGTGTTTTAACAAGCTAAGACCAGAACAAACGATTGAATGATGCCATGAACTCACATCCTTATCGGGGCGAGCTCTAATGTAGCCATCTTGTCGTTGACTGCACCAAATCACAATTGGTAAGCCTATCTTTTCCACCAAAGCAAAAACACATTAGCTTGTAGCCTTACGTAGACAACATTGTATAAAGGCCTTAACTACGTAAACACTGAACCTGTCTCGGTGTTGCTATTTGTGCAACGCGTCGCGCTGAATTGATCCATTTGGCACGTCTTTAAACAGCCTCAAGAATTTAATGGTAGCTTTGTGTGGCTAAACCTTTATGTATGAGTGGGTGTTAATACCCAACGCTTCAGAGTCCGATAAATTGATTTACATTGAGTTAACAAACAAAGGCAAGTCAAAACCGCGAAGTACTAGCTGGTTGTTTGCAAGGTCAGGTTATTCATTTATGCGACAAACCTCGATTTCCCGGTAAATATTGATCTCTACCCGTGAAATTTGGGGAAAACGTTGCTATGGAAACTGTCGCGTCAAGTACAACGAATGTTATAACTCACCACGCAGGCGCACATAATAATATCTTATATATTTTCATCTATTTAAACAGTCGCACCCTTTTGAAATACAGCCACTTAAACAGGCTGTGATACTCTTTTATCCTTTGTGTCGTAAATATTAACTAGAATCATCAAACCACAATACTGTCTACGTGCACAACTACAACTACCTTCCTTAAGTACGACTATTCGCTTCCAGTGGTCCAAGACTATCTGAGTTGAGTTTATCTTCAATGCTTGGTAAGTTTAAACGTTTGAGTAGAAATGCCTGAAGGACTCCAGGCAAGAATTCTCTCAGACGTTCCTCTCAGAAACATGTTTACGGTAGGCTGTTTGAAATCGGTATCTAAAGCCAGGTTGCCAGTGTATATTGTAGGCTTTACTTTTTCTCGTTCAACCATTTAACATCTGCAGCTGAATCTTGTGCTAAATCCTTCAGGTAGCGATTGACCCCTATCGTAACCTTACCGAATGTCCCGGACCAGGAACAAGGTCCCAGAAGGGTTTTGCTTTCCATTTCCCCGCCCCAACAAGCCCCGTTGCCACCGCTGAAAAAGAGTTGGGCGGTCCCAGTAGTCAGGCGGCCGCGCGCCCAAAGCTTACACAACAAGACTGCAGACAAGCGATCGACGAAATCCGAATCTGAAAATCACTTGACTCCATCACCCCACCTAGTCTTCATAAGCTTTACGCGGCACCGATCGTTGTGAAAAATGAACGGGTACAACTCGACCAGCAATAAACATTGTGCGGTGCGCCTGCTTCGAACAAAGGCACCCTGAGGGTTAAATCAATAGCGGGCGGCGCTGAGAAGTTACAAGCTCCGAGTGATTTGCGCCGTTCTTCCAGCGTTTCAATGGGCGGGCGGCTTGAAAAAGCGTACAATTACCGGTACTTGTCGGATCTCAATGGCTGGCAACATGTTACCCCGCTTCTCGCGAATTTGAGACAATGCCTTGTGGTCACGCCTTGAGAAAGAAATAGGCCTTCGGGAATGCGTCCACCTGACCAATGGGAATGTCCATTTCATACTCATGCATACATGGCTTACTAATAAAGCACCAGTGTAATCAATGGTTCCTACGTTTTACGATATTGTAAATCCTTTAGCACTGAACTAATAAATCTAAGAGTTGCACTTGTAATGTTTACCTATACTGGGCTACTGAAGCCTAAAACATTTGCTTTAGTTAGTAACGCTTTTGCATTGGCTTGTCATAGATCCAAACAGAAGTAAACAACTGAAGGAGTTATAATTAGGCATGTTTGAAAAAGGCTATTTTTGTTTTAAGTTTAGTTTCACAACAGGCGAAGAGAGCATCTACCAAATTGACGTAATGCCTTGTGTTAATCGGCTACATTATCCCTAACGGCGGTTTGATACCCGAGAAAGCTCTGTTTTCAGTAGAAATAAACAGACTTTTGAATCAGAGAAATTGCCAAGATTTCAAAACAGGGTTTTAATTATTTAACTTTTCGCATCAAAACAAAATCTTTGAATTATTGGCCAATATTTGGATAAAGACACATATATTTTTTATTAAATATTTTCTAAGTTGACTTTTTTAATAGTTAGGACGCCAATCCGGAGGATTACGACCATAAGTTGTTTTGAGAAATTTTATTAGAGTCCGTGCTTCGTCTGATGTGATAAAGTTTTGTGAATAACTTGCTGCTGTTTTGATTTGTATGATTTGAAGAAAATCAGAACATTTTGGTTTCACAGTGTTAGGCAAGATTGGACGAAAATCTTGCATATGTGCACATAATAGTCGCAGTCGCATCATAAACTTAGCATTTATCAATCCTAACCTGAATATAACTCGAAGCATGGGTTTCAATATGGCCAACATTGTATTCTCGCAAAAGTTTGTATTAATGTCATCTGCACAGATACTGTCTTGACATAGCTTGGAAAAATCGACACATTCGGAATTGCTTCACTCTGGCGCCCACTTTTGGTGGGTTGTTGTGGTTGAGTTCTGGTCGCGAGATGGCGCTCATCAAAATCGACTTTTTACCATTCTCGCCAGATTCCCGTCTTTCGAAAGTGGCGTGTTCAAGAATTTGTACATTCCAAATATGTTCGCTTAAGTGATATTCCACAGCATCACAACATTCACGGTTTTCCTGCAACGCCTAAAAAGTGTTTGGGCAATTTTATTTGCTTTTCACCTCATAAAAAACATATTTGTTCCAAAAGTCAAATCAATTTTTCATGCATTTTATTTCCAGCACAAGCAAGAAAATAATAAGCATAAAAATGCATGTCTCGCAAATCGTTGGAAATAAAAAAAAGCACAGACCGTTTTTTAGTGTTTATTACTGCTTTGTACTGTTATGCAACAATTTTTTCAGAGAATGCAAAATCAACCAGTACTATTTATTAGACAAATTTCCAGAATCGAGCTCACCTTGAAAGCAGTTTGGTAATCTACTTCCTTTGTCAGTTGACACAAAACTGCCGCTTGCGTAAAACATTTCATGTGCATACAACATTTGATCATGCGCTGAATAATCTAGAGCGTGGACATTTGTTGATATATTTAAAAGAAAACAACAAAATTTAAAACGTACTTGGTCATCGTCGTACGGGCCGTTGCTAGGTACATCAGTGAAGTAATTGGTGACATACGCCCCTAGCAACAGGTAACTACGCAAAGCCGCCCCATAGTTACTGAATGCGTAATGTACGTCAGCCTGCAAAACAAATACGACAGTGTTATTAGTTAATCGAAAAAGCAAGCAAATGTACATATATTGCGAGTCTGTTTGTGATTTGATAGAATTTTGAAATAAAGTCAAATATTTGCTAAATGTACTTTAATACACACAGCTGCCAATGCAAAACTGGATAAATATTTCATAAGCCCAATCTGACTTATATCTGATTTCTGTTCGCAAAGAGTGCAAGTTGAGTAAGATCCCCTTTTAAAACAAAGCTTAAATACAAAATTAGCAAAACACATTTAAGCAACTGCATGACACATTACCAATGAACTAATTTAAAAACTCTTACCAATGTTCGCAGCCAGCTTCTATTCTGCGGCTGCAATGTCAAACAGTGAGCTAGGGTTTCGCGCAATGCTAATGTCACACAAGGACCGCTGAGAGGAGCTCCGTCCAAACCGGTCGGCCATAGCGCGTTGATGACGTTTGCGTCGGGTACAGTGATGTCAGATAAAATGTCGGTCCGACAGAGCCGATGAAGATGCACCAAAAGTGAAAGAACGATCTAAGATAAAATAATATTTGTGCTTGAAAAAAATACAGCCATCGTTTACTAAAGTGGTCGAAGCTTGTCACATAAAATTTCACCAAACAATTTTTCGCGAAATAATTGCATGAGCAAACACGCATCTATTTCCAGGTAAAGAAATTTATGCCTTGGTTTTGGAAATAAAGTATACCGCAAAGAATGATACAATTGATGTTGGCTGTCGCAAAAATACGCCAGCCGCGGCCATTCAAGGGTATTTGCAATGCATTTTGCCATACGAAACTACTTTAACGAAACTCAACAATAGAAGATCGCGCAAATACTTGATCACGTTGCTGGCAACTTCGCTCACCTGCATTAGATGAGGGTTACGAAGCAGTTTTATGAAACGCAGAAACTCGGGTCGAGCGATTATTGCATTTGACGGCAGCAGGTTTCGTAATGGTTCTGTCTGTTGCTTTTTCGATGATCCCCGACCAGACATTGAGCTTGCCAAAGGTGCAGCAGTAGCATAAATACCCATGGCAGCCGACCATAGATCGTGCACAGCTTTCCGTGGTTCGAGACTGCGATCTATGACACCTGCTCTTACCAGTGATAGAAGGCATGCAATTCGTAGACACGGAGCTGAAGAAGGGCCCCTTGAAGCTGTAATAAATTACATAGAAATCTAAAATTGAGTTTGACGGTTTTATTGTGATCTTCAAGACAAAACGCACAACATTACTGAAGGAATTTTGAGATTTAAGAAAAGACTTTGGCGTTTTAAATAAATTAAGTAATAAATAAAACAGAACAAACAATTTTAACCCTTTATCTAAAACCAAAAATTTATCATAAAAGTGAACCCGTTTAAGAGACCGGTATTTATTTTAACTGCTAGAGAACAAAACGATAAATCGAATGGTGTTTGAAATGTAAGACTACTTGGCGCATGTAAAATTGTACAACCTTAAATGTAGCAGATTGAAATAAGATCGTGTTAACCTCACCGCTCATAAAAAATGACAAATCTTCCAAATTGAGTAACATAGCAGCGCATAGTGGGACCAGAATTGGCGGCAAATTAGCCTGTTTCGATTGGTCGGACGCAGTGGCCAGAAGATGACGACATCTTGTTACAACGTCGCCAAGTTGATTTCGCAATTCACTGCATTCCTCGCGATCCGAATAATGCAAGCTATAGACAAAGCACATACAGTTTTTTTTCACACAAAAACACCAAACAACATCAAATCGGAGACCAATGCTGGACAAGTTCTAGAAATCAATTTGTTTTTCCACTGTTTTTGTTCAGTGTTCCACAGTTTTCAACACTTACCTTTTATCGTCGAGCAGTTCCATCACTTCTACTTTTAACAATTCGTTTGTGGCGATTTTTTGTATCTTTTGATCGCTTTTTGTTGTGCAACTTTTCTAAAATAAAAGCCACTCAACTTAAAGTGGGAGGTATGGTGTTCAGACCAAATAAAATATTTAAATGATTAATGTGTTGGTTATAATTCGCCCCTTTATTTCACAAGATCTTATGCTTTCGTGCATAGAAATATACAAACCTGCACAAACGTCAGCATTCGTTTGGCAGTAGAGTAAGCCCCGTCTCTCACGCAGTGAAAAGCCTTCGCAAGCACAATGTGGTAAAAATCATAACTCTCCGCGTCGGTGGTTGAAGTAGTGATCGCCGACACATAAGCACTTGATAGTTCCCAACTGGCAACCAAACTGTAGTATTTCTTACCACTGGCGGCAATATGGAGCTGTTTTAAAGCTTCCTTGATTTCTGTGGGTTCAAGTGTTCGTAGCAAAAGTTTCTCAGGGGTTGTTGGTTTGGTTTGCAACGTGGAAGTTTCTGGTTGGTCGCTTGTTTCCTGACGTGTGTTGTCTTGTTCGCCTTTTATGCGCAGGATAAGATCATTTACGTCGTCTTCGTGCATGAATTTGCGCGTAACCTGCAAGTTTAAAAGTATTTTTCGGTAGATCCAATTTAGTCAACATGGTGGCCTCCAGAAATTGAGGATCAGCTTTACACTGGTTGATGCAATTAACCGACCTATAGTACATGAACCAACTCTAGAAACAACAAATTGAAAAAGCGTATATTTTCACAAAAAGTTTACCAACTATAGACAACACTATGATGGTCATGTCCTTTTTTGTTTTTCGTACGTATAAACAGTTAAAACGTGGGTTTAAGCAAAAATGGGAAAATATTTTTTTCCGAAGGGGTGCAACTTAATAGATTTAAATTTAAACCAAATGACAGTCAAATGTTGCTCGTTGCCGAGATTGAAAAATGCGACATTGAATTAAACCATTCATAGGTTTTCGGAGAAAATATAACGCCTGACATTGCAGAGAAGTAGGTCAGACGCGGATCAGCGAAAGCGAGGGTCTAATTCACAATCCAATAAAAAAAATCGGGATCGCCTAAAACTCTGATCGACTGTGTTTCTTTGGTTTTCAAGAGACGTTCTCGTTGTCACATTCACCTCAAATTGTAAAAGTTGTTCTACGAGTGAGGGTTCTGGCAAGTTGTTGGACAGTGAAGTAAGAAAACCTCCTAGTCTTTCGGCTTCTTCGGAGTTTACATATGGCGCCACCTGTTGGACAATACCTACGAGCAAAGCAATTAATAGGGGTCAGAGTATTTAATTTGATATTGTACTTGTTTAAAAAAAAAGAAAAAAGATTGTTCCGCATTAAAAAAAAAGATTGTTCCGCATTGACCATTTCGCTACAAAAATGGGGACGACTGTCATCATGAGGAAGGATTGGGTCGTATTTAAATTGCCAAATACATAGTATTGGTACTGTCCTTAAGCTACCGGCATTATAACGCACCAACTATTCTTTGAAGTTGTGCGATGTTCATCATTGATGTCCATAAACCGGTAGGTTGGTCAAAACCTCTTACGGCTCGTCGAACTGCAACTGTCCACTTGACATCGAACAGAATGTCTCCACCATAAGACTCATCACCGGAGTACAATACTTTGCGTTCCACCTGTTGTGTGCAAGTCTTTTATTCGGGTACAAAACACAGGAGATACCCTGGTTCCAGAATGTCGTATTCTTATCAACAAGTGCAATGTTTCTGATTTTGGCCGTTTGATTAAAATATATTTTTGCGCTTTTAGTTCGTTGCCTGAATATCGTATCACGACCTTAGTATGTGGAAATACCGTTTTGTTTTGACCCCAGAACGAATCAAACCTAAGTTTTATGACCACACAAAGTCTTTTACACATTCTTCACGGGTTAAAATTGCATTTGAAGAATGCAACTGCATTGGCTTCTCACCTGAACTAGGAAGAAAGAAAATTTGTTTGATACCTCATCAAGATACGAAGTTGAAAGTTCTTTCTTGTAAATATCCTCAATAATGTATTCTGCCATCTCACGAAGTGCTGAACCCTTCCGTTTCAAACAATCTTCAATTTTCAAACATAAACTTTCACACTCTGCCACTGCATCATCCGTTACACTCTCTTAAATAAAATAAAAAAACAGCTTGAACATTTAATTGGGGCACTCATGCACTGAATTTCAAGACCCGACTAGATAATGCGCTGTGTGAAGCATGAGCTGCTTACTGACAATACAAATGTATTCTCAAACACTATGCCAATGTACCACCATTCTTTTATTTGGTGCCAGAAAAATCCATACATTCAAAACACTAGCAACAAAATTACCTGTTTTAGTAACCATTTGACAGGCAACTCTGTAGCCATTCAAAGTAGCCTCATCAACTTCACAAAAACCTGATGAGTTCTCTGGAACTCTAGTTAACCATTCCCTACAAAAACATTCAAAGGTTTCAAAGACACAACACATTGACCTCCATAGCAACAAAAGCAATGGATGATAACAAACCAACATATAACATTAAATCAGCTGCAAGAGTGAATTGAAAACTTCTTGTTTACCCACTTTACATGTGAAAACATCTCTCTGGCCTTCTCATAAAAGCTATGACTGAAGTGAAGACATCCAAGATCATAACAAATCTGTGCATGCAGTTCCTCACATGAAATAACAATATCACCTGGAAAATTAAATAGGGTTGTCAGTATTCATTTCTTGTTGTCTTGTATGAAAATAAACTAGTTGTGTCAATATCTAGTTCTGAATAGCAGAGTACAAGAAATTCTCTAAAAAATAGGTAATGTAACGTACAAAATGCATCATGGCAGAAAACGTGGAACCATGCTGTACAAAATTTGTGTGTACAAATTTCAAAAAGACAAAAACAAAAATAAGATATTACACAAACTACATTGGATTAGTATTAAGGGGATAAAAAAATTGTAATGAAACAAACTTGATTTAACAGCTGCTTGAGCAAATTAGCTAACAAACTTACTTTCATTTTCAGTGCTTGTGCCCATTGAATCATCAGCAATTGTCTTATGACCTGGCATTTTTACTGGTCGTTTCACATGATGAAGTACAGCTTCAAGAAACTGGACAATGTCAAAAACTTGATCTTTTAAGATTGCAATGATTTGATCACGAATTTCATCACAGCGCTGTTGGGCATTTGCCTGGACAAAAAATTTGTAGGGTCACATTGGAATTGGGCATTTAAATAGTACAGCTGCCCCTGCATTGTTGGGAGAAAAGATTACTCACAAGGCCACAACTGTAAACTTCATAGATTGATAATATTGAATGTCAATTTATTTTCTACCTTTCAAAAATCCCTTAGACACTTTTATTTTACTAAGTCAGCCATGTTTTCAATTTATGTAGAGAACAGAGTTCTATAAGGTAAATTTGAATGCTTTCTAAAGATCAATTTAAACCTTGTTTAGCAGTACACTTTGCATTAGGTTTGGTTACAAGGGCTTGTATTGTACAAACATTACAATTACAACACCTGATAAGGAATGGATTGTGGTACAGTTGGAGTGATTCTGCCTCCTGGTTTGCAAGGAAATGAAGATTTTACAATAGTCCTGCTTCCCCATCTACAGTAGAGTATGAGAGATGAAATTGTGTGGTCATTCATGCTCTCCAGTGCAGTTGCCAAGGAATTCTAAACAATTGAAAAAGAACCATATGCTACACATTCATTTGATAACCTTATCCGTTTCTGTAAATAGCAAGTATTGACCAACTTTGGGGCATTTTAACTGCATTTGAATCAAATTATAGGTGTTGTATTGCTTGCGCATTTGCTAAAACTGACATGGTCTTGGGTAGAGCTACTATCACAGGAACTTACAGTACAAAAGTTTGCAGAATTCCAATAAGTGGCATAAAGAGCATTTCCAAATACTCAAAAATGCAATTTGTGTCAAAAATGGTAACAGTTAGGGCTATTAGGGTTGGTTGAGGATTCATAATAATAAAAATCACAATATTAACCAAAAAACCTAGTTGGTAGCGCTATGATCTTCGTGTGTGCAAATCAGTGAAATATATTTTTCATATTGCTCAAAACCAGAAGGGTCCGCTCACAGATGTAAAGTTACACTTTGCAAGGTCAGTGACCACCACAAAACACACATAAATATTTCTCAACTTAATATGTTTTCATCATTTTACTTTTCTATTTGGTCTGCAAAAAGTTGTGATGGGATACAAACAGTCCAAAAAACTAAAACAATGAAAAACACTGTCTCAAAAATGTATAGGGCCTTCATAGATCACCTGTGGAGTGGGTGGTATTTGTGTTTTGCAAGCTTTCATAAATTCTGTTAACAATTGATGCCTGGATGCAATAGGCAGTTCCTTGTCAAACACATTTAAATCCCATTTTAAAAGTGATGCAGTTTGCAGTGCAAGCTTTTTTAGTGCTCTGTTTCTTTCATTGTCTGGAGGTGGCAACAGTTGGCCTTGGTCATTTACCGGTCGATTTGCCTGAACAAAATAGTTTCCATTGAAATTTAAAAATACATATATATGTAGCAATTTGAATTAAAGCAGACAATACCTGATCATAAAACTGCTTGATTAATGCACAACCAGATGGTTCTGGGTCAGTTTCATTCAAATGTTCAACCAAAAGATCTGGATTTAAAAGGAATTCAAACCAGGCCTTTGCATTATTGTTGTCAGCTCTTACATAGGAACTTGGATAAAGCAAATCTGTCATAGACATGACTCTATCCCAACTAAAAACCTATGATAAGCATAAAGTTTGTAATGTTACAAAATGACAGAAAGAATACCATATATCAAACAATAGCATAAACAGATACAATCAAACTTTATTATTGAAAACATACTTATAAATGGCAACACAATGAATATTTTTTTCAACCTATCCAACACTAATCATTGGAAAATAAATTCAGATTAATGGTTAATAATAAAAAAACTCTACTCTTTCTTGATATTAAGAAAAGTATATGAACTTTGTAACGTCCTCTAATTTTTGTTTCAAGTTAAATCAGCAAGATAAGCAACAAACTGTTAGTTGCATGTACCCCAGTGTTCTAGAACATATACAAAAAATTTACGGTTGCTCTCTCCGTTTGAGTTGCATCTTTACATCATAAAACAATGCTTAAATAAATTTGTATACCTTAAAATGGTGTCTTATTCGAAATTTTGCTTGTTTGTGACCCCAACCTCAAAAACACGGCCACGTACAAATATTGTAACATTGTTAAGAAATTGTATGGAGAAAAATGTATACACTGAACTGACATTTCAGAATAAGGCAAAAATAACAAAAACATAATAGTGACATGCTTTGTTGGTTTTAAACGACAATAAACATAGCACATTGTGTTATATGCTAACATCACTTTCTTTATCATTGTCTTTATCCCCATCATAAAACTCATTGGCAGGAGCAACATGCTGAAGCACTTGTTCCTGTGTTTCACGCACTTCGGGATCACTAAACTCCTCATAGTTGTCAAATGATAGAAGATCAGGTGGAACTTCCTGCATTTGGACACTTGGAGCATGATCTATCATTTTTAAATTGTCCAAGATCATCTGTTTCAGTTGGTCCAAATACTGCTTAGTGTTTTGGTTCTCAATCCCTCGACTTGTGTCTGGTCGCAAGGTGTAATCAGGGCCAAAATATTCAAAGTACTCATTGTATGGCAGTTCATCACTTATATCCTGGTTCACTATGATAGAGGTTTCATGCGTCCAGCAACGTGCCACATTTCTAACTGTGTAGCCACCACCACCAAGGAACATAAGTGGCACACCAAATCCCTTCATAAACCTGACACATTCTCCATGACCATCAATAGTCAAGTTAAAACAACCCAGTCTGTCACAACCCAGGGAATCTGCCCCACACTGCATAACCACACAAGTAGGTTGATAAGATTCCATAACAGCTTGCATGATAGGCTTAAAAAGTTGGTGATAAGTGTGGTCGTTGATGCCATCTTTTAATGGCACATTTATGGAATAGTAGCGCCCACTTTCAACACCTAGCTCATACATGTCCCCAGTTCCAGGAAAAAAATAGTTTCCATACTTATGAAATGACACAGTCATGACTCTGTCTGTTAAATAAAATGCTTCCTGTACACCATCACCATGGTGGACATCAATATCAAGATACAAGACCCTTGAATGATATTTAAGCAATTCCAAAATAGCAATAACAATGTCATTGACATAACAAAATCCAGAAGCTTCATATTTCTTGGCGTGATGAAGGCCACCAGACCAATTAATGGCAATATCACATTTCTTGTTGTTAAGCATGGTAGCAGCTTGCAATGAAGCCCCAGTGTACATTGAACAAAAATCATATAGTCCTGGAAAAACAGGGCAATCATCTCCAACATTGAAGACTTGAAGGTTCTTGGTAAATCCTGTCAAGTTCATAGGTGTAACTCTTTGTAGAAAGTTAATGTATTCTTCAGAATGGAATCTGCACATATCATGTCTTGTGGCCCGATATGGCTTAAACATCTGTAGTTTGTTGTGGAGGCCATAATGCAAAACCAGTGTATGAGTTAAGGCCAAGCGATGGGGCTTCATAGGATGTCCAGGACCATAATGAAAACGAGAAACATCCATATCATAAAAATAGGCCACCTTGTTTTTAGGGCCCTCAGTCATGGTGATATTTATCTTGCCAGAGTAATAAAAAAATAAAACACGTTTCTAAATCTTAAAGTTCATAATGTTTCTATTCTGAATAAAACAATCAAACCTGTAAAGCAAAATATAAACTCACATGACACTGTGCCAAAAAACAAACGGCATTTCAGTCACATATGTATTCACCAATACATAGTTTTGTAAGTTTTTCTTTGATCAAAATATGTCACTTTTACATTACTATGACAAACGCAAAAGTTTATTTTGCAAATATTTGTACACGTGACGTGAAACAACTTAAAAGTTCTATTTTCCTTTTGCCTTCACAAAATAAAATCCCCTAAAACACAACATAGAAATAGTATTTTGCCGCAAGTGACGTCAAATATTTTATGGAATAAAAAAACTACGTTGTGTTTTGTATTAAACTATTGGTAAGTCATGTTATAATTTTGACCTAAATGTATCAAATAGACCTGGGGCGGCATTACGAACACATCTCGCTTAGTTTAGCGAGCTCGGTATTGACGCACGACCTCGTTAAGTTGAGATTTGGTGTTACGAATCCCCGTCTCGCTAACCGGAACTCGCTAAACTCCTCGCTAACTAACGAGGACCTCAGACCACTCGCTAACAGGCCCCACGAGAGGGGGGTGCAGCTGGTGCGCCGCACCGGGGCCCATGAGAGTCTAGGGGGCCCATAATTATTAAGTTGAAGATTACAGGGTGAAATGTGTACTTTTAAAATTGTTTTAAAACTAAAAATGTTGATGCCGATTGCCAAATGTGGAGTTTGATTTGTTTGTATTGCAACTCTATGCAACAAGTTTTATGATTGTTATACGTTGGTGAATGCGCGAATTGTAGCGAGATCTCTTTTTGATTTTTTTACTTTTTTGTGTCCGTTGTTTGGTAACGTAAGACTTATGCACATTTGCGCTGACTACATGGTGCTGGTGAGTTTTCTGGACGTTATAATAGCATTTGTTACACGTATTTGATTTGGTCACAGCTTTGGTAGTAAGCGAGGTACTTTATTGGACCTTATTTGTTAAGTACATACGCGATAAAGCGACAGTTATGTGTGTGTGTGAAGACGTTTACTTTGCTGTCTGCCTTCGTATTAACATTTTCTATTGGTCTGTTTGTACCTATGTGAAAATGACCGGCAAAGCAGTTATTATTTTAAACAAATTAGCAGTAATGGGGTCTCATCCGACTTAAGTCACATTTTTCGAAAGCTTGACTTGAGTCTTCTCAGCTGTGAAAAGACTTGGCTTGACTTGGTATACCAACAAAAACACAAAATCTTTTACCAGATAACCTGTTCAGTTGGCTTTAACCAAACAATAGCAGAACTTTACTGTGCGATTTGTAGGTATTTTTGTTGGTATACCGAGTATATATATTTTATATTTTTGAGGTCATTTCATCCGGCCCTCGACCATATTTTTTTAGGTTGCGAAATCGTATTGATAACTTTGTAACATTCAAAAATTAAACTACTCCCTACGAAAGTTTTCCTGTCGCGATATGTGGAATTGATATTACCTAGTTTCATAGGATTGCAACGCCTATGATTGATTCAAAGCGAGTTTGTTACGTCACAGACAAGACTACAAGTGTTGATTGTGCGCAAACAATTGCCTTCCTATAGGTTACTTGTGACGTAATATACAAGCATTGCCCGTAAGATGAGACTAACTATACCAGGGGACGGCAACCCCCGAAACGCATGTCAAGGTTGGCAGTTTTGGCACGCTAGGTGCTGTTATATGGCACGCCAACCGATTTGTGTGTTTATATTGAAGTAACAATTTCACCTGTTACACTGCTTGTTTAGTTTTTAGCATGCCACGGTCTTAAAATTCAGCCTTTGGCACACGTCGCCTAAAACGTTGCCGACCCTTGAAATATACAGTTTAACAGTCGCATAACCAGATTTTGGGATTTCAGAAATACCATGTTTGGGCTGAAAAAAGTTTCTGGTGACCCGTGGTTTAAGCCAGTGGTCTTCAACCTTTTTTAAAGGCGACCTCAGTTTGAGAGAAAATGAAATCAGCATTTGCACGCGACCCCATTTTTTTCCGATAAGGGGGGGAAAATGTTTCAAGTAATGCCGAAACTGCTGAAAGTATTTTCATGTAAATTTACCAGCTTAAATTTCAAGTAAACTTTCAATATTATCATTCAGCGTGTAAACGCCAATGAATTAAATTTATAGCGACCCCAGAAAAAGTTTAGGCGACCCCACATGGGGTCGCGAGCCACAGGTTGAAGACCACTGGTTTAAGCGAACACAGTACATGTCGAGACCAGTATTTGCTTTTGAGCGTTTGCTTTGCTGTACAAACACTATAGTGCATGCAGTAAAAATATAGGAATTTTAGGTTTTTAAAACTCTAAAGATTTGAGGTTATTGTCCAAGCTGTTTAATAAGTGCGGCTAGCTTCTTTTGGTGAATAAACGTATTAAACGCTTGATCATCAGCACACAAATAGTGTTCAAAGGGGGGCCCAGAAATTGACTTGCACCAGCATATTTTTTTTCTCTCCAGGGCCCTGCTCGCTAACGCTAAATTGTTGTTGACAAAGCCACACAGTCACGTCGGAAATCAATTGTGGCTACGTATTTTGTTGGTAAAAGTTTGTACAAACGAAGAAAAATCGCAAATGTCGGTTTTAATTTAATTTTGAAATGGCGTTTGCGAAGAATAACTGTATTGGATTGATGCCATCAATTCACGAGGATTTACACATTTTCCAGTTAAAATAAGTTGCAAAAATTCCGGTAAAAAGTATCTGATGCTGGAAGCAATACAGTTTAACTGTTTAAGAAATCTAATTTGGGCAAACACAACATTTAAGCTATTGTACTAACCGTCCGTGTGGTATTGACTCAAAGTTTACACCCTCCATATTTTCTTTCAACACTCTAGCTATAAGATGAACGTGTCAAGATTGGTTGTTTTTATTGATCATAGTAGTTATTTTGTGTTAAATTTATAAGATTGTCATGTATTTGCTCTAGTTTTAAAATACTTGTCCGGTTTGTAATGTGTCCCAAATCTCTGCCTGCAATACTGCCATTGAGGAACCTCCACAAACACAATAAATGTAATGATCTGCATGGCAATATTGCCTGATACTGAAGTGATTCGAGGTCAATAACATGATTGTTTGAACAGCATGTACTTGTGTTTATTAGAAACAAAAAGTGACAGTGTAGCATTACATGAATAAAATTGAAATGAAAGAATCGAGAAAACAAATAAAACACAAAAACTTTGAACAAATTTACAATTGAGTTGTTCTAAATTACCATGTGAGGTGGGTAATAGACAGAAACACTAATGCACATAATACAAACACCATGTACAGTATTAACACTGAATAAAAATGTAATTGTTAAGTGCCTAAGGCTGATTGTACCTTTTTCAGCTTTACAGCAGTCAAATTTGACCTGTAATTTTGGTCACAATGCTCCAATTTGGACTTATTTTGTGTGTGTCCAGCAAGCCTCTTTCTGCATCATGTTTTGGTCTGTCACTTTGTAATGAGGACACTGGTTCTTATTTTGTTTTAAATCTGTAATTGAAAAATGAATATGTAATATTGGGATGGTTAATTGAAGATGCAAACCATAAAACCTTATAAAATGAGTTGTACAAAACATGTGTTTACTGTTTAGGTATAATAAAGTTGTCATTGTTTTAAACATAAATGAAAATCACCCTAATGTCACCAGTTAGAAATTATAAATTATTTTATAAAGTGCAAACCTACGTTAATCACAGATCTTACCGTATTTTTATGAAGCTCCAACGTTTTCTTTTCATAAAAATTATATCAAAAGATGTTTTGCACCTTTTCTAAGATATGAAACTTCCATTTCAACTGTTGTCCACGTTTCAATAAATTCTTGCAATGTTTCTTGATGTTCTTATGCTACTTTATCAAATAAACAAATTCCAAACTGTCCGTAAATTAGGAAATCCAAACATTTTGAGGTTATATTGCAAATTTACATTAAAAACAGCATAAATGACAGGCGAAAATTGTTTGTCGCAAGGTGTCGCATAGCGCGGCGTGACGATTTTGCTGCGTCAGACGTCTTTTTTGGCAATGGGTAAAAGGTAGACCAGACCAGTCACCAGACCAGCGAAAAACCAGTGGCGCCTTGTAGCGCTGAGGATATGTGCTATTTTTTAAAACAAAAAAAATCATTATTTAAACGTAAAAACATGATTTTCGTTTAAAAATACCTTAAAACCATCAGTTAAAAAAAATCCCAAGTCCCCATCCTCCCGGAACAGGAATGGGAGCATGATGAATTTTACACCCATTAACCCCTTGTAAATCCTATCAAACTCTTTGTTAGAAAACAAACTACACGTCAACTTAAAGGTATTTAAAATATCTTTCATTTGGTGTAAGTTTCATACACGAGCAAAGATGTTAAGACAGCAAAAACGCAGGAAAACTGAAACAAAATCCTCCTCATCAATGATCCGACTTAGAAAAAACCACCTATACCTCCATTTCTATCATCAAAATATACATCATCTGAAAGTTTTTTAAAATATCTTTCGTTTGATGTATGTCTTATGGACATGCAAAGATGTTAAGAGGGTGTAAGAGTGGGATCAATTCACAAAAATCTTCCTCATCACCATTTCATCTTCCAAAACACCACTGAAACTTCTATTTTTATTAACAAACTATACAGCATCTGAAAGGTATTTAAAATATCTTTCGTTTGATGTATGTCTTATCTACGTGCAAAGATGTTAAGAGGGTGTAAGAGTGGGATCAATTCACAAAAGTCTTCCTCATCACCATTTCATCTTCCAAAACACCATTTAAACCTCTATTTTTATTAACAAACTATACATCACCTCAAAGGTATTTAAAATATCTCTCGTTTGATGTAAGTCTCATGTACGAGCAAAGATGTTAAAAGGGTGCAAGAGTGGGATCAATCCACAAAAATCTTCCTCATCACCATTTCATCTTCCAAAACACCACTGAAACTTCTATTTTTATTAACAAACTATACAGCATCTGAAAGGTATTTAAAATATCTTTCGTTTGATGTATGTCTTATCTACGTGCAAAGATGTTAAGAGGGTGTAAGAGTGGGATCAATTCTCAAAAGTCTTCCTCATCACCATTTCATCTTCCAAAACACCATTCAAACCTCTATTTTTATTAACAAACTAGACATCATCTGAAAGGTATTTAAAATATCTTTCGTTTGATGTAAGTCTCATGTACGAGCAAAGATGTTAAGAGGGTGTAAGAGTGGGATCAATTCACAAAAGTCTTCCTCATCACCATTTCATCTTCCAAAACACCATTTAAACTCCTACTTTTATTAACAAACTATACATCACCTGAAAGGTATTTAAAATATCTCTCGTTTGATGTAAGTCTCATGTACGAGCAAAGATGTTAAAAGGGTGCAAGAGTGGGATCAATCCACAAAAATCTTCCTCATCACCATTTCATCTTCCAAAACACCATTCAAACCTGAATTTTTATTAACAAACTATACAGCATCTGAAAGGTATTCAAAATATCTTTCGTTTGGTGTAAGTCTCATGCACGAGCAAAGATGTTAAAAGGATACAAGAGTGGGATCAATTCACAAAAGTCTTCCTCATCACCCTTTCAACCTTTACAACTCCACTCAAAGCTCTATTTTATTAACCAACTATACATCATCTGAAAGGTATTTAAAATATCTTTCGTTTGATGCAAATCTCATTGAAACGTAAAATGGCTAATCAAAGGTTTATTTCTCGTTAACCATTCATCGTTTGTCAGACCTCTGAACCCTTAACTGACTTTTATTTACAAAAGGTACATTTATGCGTTGGAATGTACTGACCACGACTGCATTTTGTTGGAAACCGGACATCGTAATATTTTTGTATACTTAAACAAACGAGATGTCAGAGGAGGCCTGTTGCGAGCTTGTATGGCATAGTAACGGTTTGCGTGATTATTTGAGGACTTTATCCCATACGTTTGCAGATGATACGGTATATACGGTATAACAAGTAATAGCGAAAGCGAAAAAAATGACAAACCAACTCAACACACAATCAACGAATATTAATCCTTGCTGCGCTCATCAACGATATATACTCCTTTTGCTTAAAAGTATTCACTTGCTGCGGTTGTTCCATTCCTCTTTCGAAACATCTAAGCACAATGGTATGAGATAATTTTGGTGAATTTATTTTATAACTGAAAATATTTGTACTTACCCTTTCTGCTGTCCTAAAGTCAACATTGTGGATGACCGAAATAGAAATAATTGCCGCCTCTGACAGCAGCACAAAAAACACCAAGTCCATTGTTTTCTTATGATTAGGTTCATCTTCAAAGTTTCTGCAATGAAAGTAATCTAATTAACAGTAAATTACGCAATAAATTGCCAATTCTTACTTTATGAGAGTTTTTGCGAGTTTGGACAGGTAGTCACATACTTCTTTGAGGTCTTTTTCGTTACCGAAAAATACAGGCTCGTATGAAAGAGGTTTGAAAGTGCACCTCAGTGATCGTTTTGGCCATCGAGCCCAGAACCTATTCATTCTAACAAACCAAAAAGGAGGTAAATAAAGAAAGAACATTTTAAGCAGATAAACGTGTGCAAACCTTAAAGACGATTGTGTTCCATTGACAACATCCGCAAGATATTGATTATAATCTCCATTCAAAATATGCCTCTTAATGTTCTTTGTTTCACAAGAACGACAAATGTACTTCGAAGGAAGGGTTTTGTCGTTTTCCCCTACACATACTGTGTGGTACCACCTTCGGCAAACATCCTCACAGAAAATCATTTTGTCGCTAAGAGGTTTGTTGCAGTTTGTTGCAGCACATTGAGACCAATCCTCAACAAATAACTTAAAAACCGCCCCAGTCAAAAAATGCAATGTAGATTTCCATCCAGTTGGCGGTTGATATAAAACAGAAAATTCTCCAAACACTGCTGTGTTAGGAAGGGGTTTGTCGGACGTTGAAAGCTTGGTACACACATCAGCATGTTTGTCGACGTTTTGGGATTTAAAAGACAGAAGGTGTCGTTCTATCCACTTTCTTAGGGTGGCGGATCGATTTGTTTTGTACAACTTTTTTTCCCCTGTGCACAACTTGTATGCATTCAAACATACAATCAATCCACAATCAAAAGAATTTCCTGCTTCATTGAATCATTGGGAACAAAAACCTTCCATTCTTGATTATCTAAGGGTATGTTTGCTTGGGCGTGTACAAGTGAAATAAAATTCATAATTGGTTTAAGGAATCGGGTTTGAAAACCATTCATTGAATCTAAACAAACGACATGTTTCGATGTGATCATGATAATTATCAAAATCCAGTGCACACCACTGCAATTGACTGGGAAAATCCATAGATCTGTTTTCAATGGCATCATGTTGCTTAGCCATTTTGCGAACCCCATTCCTTGACATCCATTACAAAGCCAAGTATAAAAATGGCAAGGAAAACTAAGTACTTTTGCGTTGTTTTCTGTCAAAAATGTAGTTCTTGAACAATACGATAAAAAATCATCTATGAATACATCGTCCAGCCATTCACCAGGTGCCAAACATGCGTACTTTGTTTTCTTTTTGCGAAGGATTGTACGTTTAGAAGAAACCTCCGTCCCGGCTATAGATTTGCTGCACGCAACTTCTGATGATTTGTCGGTGGGTTGCGTTAGCATAACCTCTGCAACAGTGCTCTCAGGATGATCAGAAACTAGAGATTTCTTTGAAGGATTTTCTACATCACAATCGGACATAGCAATATCGCATGTTACTTCTGACGATTTTTCGTTGGATTCCATTAACATTATCTTTGAATCTGGAGCAGGTGAAAAGCTTGTGACAAAACTTCTTGGTCTTTTTCGTCCCGATCTTGTACGTCCTCTTTTTTCTGATCTAAGTTTGGTTAGACTGTACTTCTTTGCAAAACAGGTATCAGTCTGACCCAACGCCAGTTTGCATGCTTTGATGTGACTGCATTTATGTTTAGCGATGCAGGAACATTTTTCTGTGGGAAAAAGCACAACATTGTAAAGTTTTCCTTGCAATCCTTTAATAAGAAAACATTTTTTTTCTGGGTGAAAGGTTATTCTTCCTTCCGATAGAAAATATGAGGCAAGACCATGAATCGTTGTAGAAATCTGTTGTTTTTTATCGACACGCCCAGCGATAATTTCAGAAATCTCAGAAACCTTGCTAAACGTATCACTTGGGAACAAAACTTCGGTTGCTGACATCTTTTTTGTTTTGTCTTTTAAAGTCCAGTCTCCTGCATCACAATATGCCCGTAGTATTTCTTTGTGAAGAAACTGCTGGAGCATATAAATTGCCAGTAATATGCTGTCCACTCTCATTTCAGAATGAGGCAACAGTTTCTTCAACTGCGCATTGAAGCTCTCCGATATATTTGTGGTTACACCTTCACCACCAGAACAAAGTTGTTTTGCATTCAATGCCCATTGTGCATTTGCACGTAGATCGCACAAAACGTTATTTGCCACGTACTTTAAAAAAACGGGAGACCACTTTTGTTGCAAATCTTCATACATTGTGCTAAACTCTTTTTCCGTTTTGCTATTCAGCAAAGACCGAATATGTGAAACATACACCACGCGGTCATCTTTGGTTCCAGCCTTCTTTTCTACCCAAAATCGAATATCACGCAGTATATGGTTCCAACACAGAAAATGGTCCCACTCCGACATTTCCTTTTTAATGGCGTTGGTGATGGCCCTCTCTCTGTCTGTAACAATTTTAACCCCTTGTTTTTGCATCTGAGGAAAAAACCTTTTCAATGTCGAAAAAAACAGCTCATGGTTGGCTTCTTCCTTTGTGTCATGGAGAAGAAACGCCAACGGCATTATTGGCTCCTCTTTAAAATTTGTGTTTTTACCAACCAAGATACTTACATAAAAGTCTCCACAGTTGAACGTAGTGTCATAAGAAAGATAGGAACCATTTGTAACTTTTAGGCACCTAAAAAACTCGTTTATCAAAAAAGAATTTGCTAGGCACATTGTGAATCTTGGAAGCAAGCGAAAATCTAAAACAAAGTCATCCAGCGTCAGACCTGTAAGATTCGCAGCGTATAGATCATCGTGCGAAACTTGTTGCTTCCTGGCCTCATTTTTGAACTTGTTACGGATTTGTTCTGAACTTCTTGGCCACATTGATGGACAACCATGTTCTGTTTCGTTAACAAGCTCCCTGTATAATATATTCGGTTTTTTGGTGGATTTTTTTTAGGACATTTTCTAAGGTTGAAGGAAATGTCCTGGTATGCATTTTATCCACGTCATTTTTTCGGTTACCGTGGGAATATTTTTTTACCTTGCTTTCATCACCGAAGTAATGTACAAGAACATGAAAAACTGTTTCTGAAACGTTAAGTAAACGATACGACCGTCGAAAGAAACCATCGCCACCTTTTAGACAATAAAATCTTTTACGAATCACAGGATTCTTAACAGGTACTTTTTTGGTTGCGATGCATACCCATGGAATTGTGTCTGTCCAACCTGCAACAAGTGTGGACATCATAAGTTGTACTTAATTGCCTACTTTAATTATTACCTCAACATGGCACAAAAGTTACGTTAGTGATATCCGATTTACATTAAAAAATGACAGTAAATTTGGTTTTGGCATGCTAAAGTAGTTACACACGTAATGCAATAAATAACGACCTTAGGTTGTGTTTTGGTTGGTGGTGGAAGTTTTTCCACGTCATCTTGGAGGTAACTTTTTGTCTCTATCGTTCCATCTAATGCAAAGTTTAATGTTTATTAACCTGACCGTTTCCCAATAACAACGCAAGATAACTTACTTGCTTGAATTGTAGTTATAAGTGCGTTGATTTTTTCTTGATTTCGTTTGGTCAGGTACGACAAATTTCGACGATTAGTTAAATTGTTGGTCTTGTGCATTAGCAGGCATAAATCACCCCATTTACAGTCTTTTTTAGTGAAAGGTACCACCCATTCTTCACCGGGATAATTAAGTTGTTCCAAACAACTGGCTAATTTCTCAAAATCAGTTGATTTTTTGCTTGGCATGTTTAATTGATATGTGTTTTTTTTTCAGTAGTATTAACAGCAGCTGTTGCTATCCAAAATACATTACAAAAGCGTTTATTGGCACCAGCATAGTATACACCAGGCCTGTCCGCACTGTGACAAGTTCTTAAGTAAACTTTCATTTGTTCGAAACATGTTTTAAATTACCCCACAAAAGGCCGATTAAATTATCTACAACTGTTAATCATATGTAACAGTTAAATGTTGTATACCCTAAAACTGCTTTTGACAATCATATCTAATAGGATATCTCTGGTTCTCATCTACCAAAGCCAGGAAATTTAAAAACTTTTTTGTTAACAAACTTTACATCATATGATTTATTAAATCTTCTAATCTTCAAAGTATTCAACTGATCGGATTCAGTACTAAAGCGGTTGCATTTTGCAACCAGCACTTTTTATATTACGTCATAAATCCCAAATAATCGATTCTGATGACTAACAATGAGCTTTTTGGAGAAAGACGGTTCAATCGGGTTTCCGTAGAAAGTTGGGGTTCCATGCATAACTTTAACGGGTCCGGTGCTCATTCGTGGCAAGGATTTCTACAGCAATAATTGCGTGTATAATATGGTTACATTACCTCGAATGGCGAAACAATTTCGAACAGACCTTTCATGAAACCTGTGCATTTTCATAAGTTGCAGAAATTCACCAGCAAGCGTTCGAATCCCACCTTGGGTCTCCGGAACGAAATACCGAAATTATAAACATTTAAAATAGGATAAGAGTCAATGCATTGGAGGACGCCTTGCAACAGCATTATTCATTTTCACAAGGTTCTATCCGGAAATCGATGGACCTCACGGTTCTTACATCAGGAAATGTCATTGTACTTATAACGAGGACATGTTTTACACTTACCTTTATGGAGTTGCCACAGGTAATAATTACTCTGTATCGTTAGCAAACACAGCGGTTCACTGCACTGTGGTAGAGGCGATGAAGCAGTGCATTGACCAGACCGAAATTTTCTGCCCGACATTTCCTACAAACGGCCTTACATTGACAATTCTGATTTGCTAAATTGCTATCCATTAAAGTCTGAACATTTCTTTTTTAAACGTTAAACATGTCGTGTGCTCGTTCGATGCTTATAATTTTGCAACAATAAAACACCTCAAGGAAACGTCCGTCAACAAGCACTTTCTAGGCGGCAAGCCAGGTAGCGATATTTTTGTCGATTCTTAACGGTAAGGCAAAAATGATGCGGCAATTAAACGAGTGAAATGAAGATCCAAGAAGCCTTGGGCAACTGCAAAAGAAGGCGATCATGTTAAATCTTCTTACCAACATTGTCTTCAGTATCATTGGCAGAGCAAAGACTGTTGAGCAGGGCAATCTCTTTAGTGATATTCTATCGCTGTATGACCACTTCGGCTGCCACAGGTCAATGAATAATATAACCAACAGCTTCATCAATCGGATGTTCAAAACTGTGGCGCGTCTGAACTGCAAGGACTCTGAGATATACGTGGCTTCACGTAGAATGTGCAATGCACAATACGTCGGAAAACTTTTCCAACCGTTGGGACGGCCACAGATAGGCATGGAAAACTTACCTTTACAACGCAAACGACGACAGAACGACATTAGCTCACCATTACGCCATCTCACACACATCTGTATTTGACAAAGATCCTAAAATCGAAAAAAAGTTTTTTGTGCAATTTGTCTAAAAGCTCCCGCCCCGGCTAAACAAAATCGGTGCTGGTATTAACATCAACAAACTGGTTCTTCCTAGGTTGAAATAAAATCTAACCCAACTCATGCATATTGTGGTTGATTTTTTTTTATAGTTTTACCTCGCAGTCACAAATCTCATATTACGCCTTATTGCTTTTTCTTGCGTTGTTTTTATCCGAGGAAAAAATGATGCCCTGCTGTCATTCTCCCGAATGGCGCAGTTTTTTTTACGAAAGTGGTTTGCAAAGCAAGATTTCACGCAGTTGTACTAGAGTTGTTGTAGTTTTATTACCATTTTACCGATTTTCAGCCCAATATTTTTTAACAGGCAAATGTTTTAAGAATACGGGTTTCTCCTGGTTTTGGTGCTTGTATATAACTTACAGACATTGATAAAGCTATTAAAGCAAAATTGTGTATCGCAAAATCTTAAGGACGATGACTTAAAGTCTTTCATGAAGTTAAGTTAACAAAAGCTCTAAAGATGTTATTTTGAACACATTTGCTTCATTTCAAATCTGGATTTTTGATTTATCTTACACTTTAGAGCTTTTTCTTACACTTTTTATCTTACACCAACTTTTTGTTTGGACATGAGACTTATGTAGCGAAATTTTATTTGCTTCTTGGTTTTTGTCACCGTCACTTATTGTTTTCATTCTTTTTCGTGTTGGCACCTTAATTACGTTTTTGTGTTGTGGCACCCTCCCCGCTTCCCTTTAGGAGTAATTGGTTTCCAAAGCGTTGAATGCGCCGGAATGCGTCTTACTGTTCCGCATGCCTTAAATAGCGCGTCGCTAGTCGATGTTATGGCTTTTTCTCTGGGCGTTGTGAAACTTGGTGGTGTTGGTGTTAGTATTGGTGGTGGGTTGCCACGTGCCCGGTGTAACGTACGTCGTTTGTTCTAAATATAAGTCCGCGCCAATAATCTAGACCAGGGAGTATTTGGCTTCAGTGGTGAGCCGTTATTGCAGGGTATTATTGTTCTGGCTTGGTGAATGAGATCGATTTATCAGGCCTGCCGAAATCATTCGGTAACACTTATAGGGAACGAAAGATATTTAAAGTATCTTTCAGATAATGTACAGTTTGTTAATAAAAAAAAGAGGTTTGAGTGGTGTTTTGGAGGATGAAATGGTGATGAGGAACACTTTTGAGAATTAATCCCACTCTTGCACCATCTTAACATCTTTGCTCGTAAAAAAGAGTTGCTTCAAAAGAAAGATATTTTAAATACCTTTCAGATGATGTATAGCTTGTTAATAAAAGTAGGGGTTTGAGTGGTGTTTTGGAAGATGAAATGGTGATGAGGAAGATTTTTGAGAATTGATCACACTCTGGCACCATCTTAACATCTTTGCTCGTACATGAGACCAATATCAGACGAAATATGTTTAAAATACCTTTCAGGTGATGTATAGTTTGTTAATAAAAATAGAGGTTTGAATGGTGTTTTGGAAGATGAAATGGTGATGAGGAAGACTTTTGTGAATTGATCCCACTCTTACACCCTCTTAACATCTATGCTCGTACATGAGACTTACATCAAACGAGAGATATTTTAAATACCTTTCAGATGATGTCTAGTTTGTTAATAAAAATAGAGGTTTAAATGGTGTTTTGGAAGGTGAAATGGTGATGAGGAAGACTTTTGTGAATTGATCACACTCTTGCATCCTTTTAACATCTTTGCTCGTAAAAAAGAGTTGCTTTAAACGAAAGATATTTTAAATACCTTTCAGATGATGTATAGCTTGTTAATAAAAGTAGGAGTTTGAATGGTGTTTTGGAGGATAAACTGGTGATGAGGAAGACTTTTGAGAATTGATCCCACTGTTGCACCATCTCAACATCTTTGCTCTTACACGAGACTTACATCAAACGAGAGATATTTTAAATACCTTTCAGATGCTGTATAGTTTGTTAATAAAAATAGAGGTTTGAATGGTGTTTTGGAGGATGAAATGGTGATGAGGAAGATTTTTGTGGATTGATCCCACTCTTGCACCCTTTTAACATCTTTGCTCCTACATGAGACTTGCATCAAACGAGAGATATTTTAAATACCTTTCAGGTGATGTATAGTTTGTTAATAAAAATATAGGTTTAAATAGTGTTTAGGAAAATGAAATGGTGATGAGGAAGACTTTTGTGAATTGATCTCACTCTTACACCCTCTTAACATCTATGCTCGTACATGAGATCTACATCAAACGAAATATATTTTAAATACCTTTCAGATGATGTATAGTTTGTTAATAGAAATAGAGGTTTCAGTGGTGTTTTGGAGGATGAAATGGTGATGAGGAAGATTTTTGTGGATTGATCCCACTCTTGCACCCTTTTAACATCTTTGCTCGTACATGAGACTTACATCAAACGAGAGATATTTTAAATACCTTTCAGATGATGTATAGTTTGTTAATAAAAATAGAAGTTTCAGTGGTGTTTTGGAGGATGAAATGGTGATGAGGAAGACTTTTGTGAATTGATCCCACTCTTACACCCTCTTAACATCTTTGCATGTCCATAAGACATACATCAAACGAAAGATATTTGATGATAGAAATGGAGGTATAGGTGGTTTTTTCTAAGTCGGATCATTGATGAGGAGGAATTTTTTTCAGTTTCCCTGCGTTTTTGCTGTCTTAACATCTTTGCTCGTGTATGAAACTTACACCAAATGAAAGATATTTTAAATACCTTTAAGTTGACGTGTAGTTTGTTTTCTAACAAAGAGTTTGATAGGATTTACAAGGGGTTAATGGGTGTAAAATTCATCATGCTCCCATTCCTGTTCCGGGAGGATGGGGACTTGGGATTTTTTTTAACTGATGGTTTTAAGGTATTTTTAAACGAAAATCATGTTTTTACGTTTAAATAATGATTTTTTTGTTTTTAAAAATAGCACATATCCTCAGCGCTACAAGGCGCCACTGGTCCAAGTTTTTCGCTGGTCTGGTCTGGTCTACCTTTTACCCATTGCCGTCTTTTTTCTTACGATTTTGACGCATTCTCTCGTATTTGCGTCAGGCTTTAGCAGGCGTTTGCGAGGACACTTCGTAATACCAAATGCATTACCGAGTTCCTCGCTCGTTAACTCCTCGCTAAAGATTTTTTTACCGAGCTCGGTAAGTTAGCGAGCGAGGAAGTGTTCATAATGCCGCCCCTGTTCTTGCAGTGTCAGTAACAACGCAGAATTCGAGTATTTACAAAATCCGAGGAATTTATTTTTTTATTTCGACTTGCTTTACGCTTGAACGGATGAACGGATGAGATCTGACTCAGAACACTGAGTATTTATTGCCAATAGAGTTATTACGAAGACGAGGTTGTCGCCTTATGTAAAGTATCGACCCTATTACAACGATCAGGTTCGAAACATCGTTGTGGAATTCCTGAAGAAAAGCATCAAGCCCAATGATGAAGGAAAGTTCGACTTGTTGGTGGATGTTGGGTGCGGAAGTGGACAAGCAACTAAGTTGTTCGCTCCTCTGTTTAAAAAGGTTTGTTTTAGCGGTTATCCTCAGGCCTTTCGTTTGTAGGGCTGAAAGACATGTGTTTGTTGTGTTTAACCTTCAACCAACCAAACACGAAATTGCTCAAGTCACGTCCCGTATTAAATCATTGGTGTCTTGTTGCACCACTAAACATTACATTTTTAAACAGGTCCTAGCCTCTGACGTCAGCGAAAATCAAATCCAACATGCACGTCAACATAATCAGTTAGACCACGTGGCTTACAACATCGGCGCTGCAGAGAAACAACCAACAGTTGCAGATGGCAGCGTAGACCTCCTAATCAGCGCGGAAGCTGCCCATTGGTTTGATCATGACAAATTCTACACTGAAGTGTTTCGGGTGCTCAAGCCCGGAGGCGTGGTAGCGCTTATAGGATACGATTCGGCAATTTTTGTCCCAAAAATTTTTAGCGGTGACCTACAAACGGAAAAGCACGAACAGCGAAAAATCGCAGCTGAGATGTTGGGAGCAACGATGCAAGAACGGGACAGCGGTTACAGAAGTCTCTACGTGCGTTATCAGGATTTTCTTGAATTGCTGCCCACAAACGATAAGAAAAGAAATGATGAAGTAGTGATCCGCTACGAATGGAAAAAGCAAGAGGTTGAAGGATACCTACGGTCCCTGGATCTTGTTGACAACTACGTGCAGAAAAAATACAAAGAGGCTTCATTAAGAGGCGAGGAGATAACCAATGAATACAAGAGCCAGGTTAATCCGGTTCCAATCTTCACCAACAAGTTGGCAAAACGCTTTGGCTTTACTGGTGTTGATGATCCGAAATTTTTGGTTGATGCAGTTTTCGAAATTTTTGTGGTCATGGGACGAAAGACTGAGTGTGTTTGATTTGCTTGGGTATATTGTCTTACCTAGTGAAAGTAGGAAAAACCACAAAAAAGTATACATGAGTCCGCGAACTTTTCGTATGCTTTTAATATTTGTACACAACATCTTAAATATAGATTATATGTACAATGCAATATAATAAAACATTTATGCTGCCTTTAACCTGATGTGCAATGTTTGAAGGACTTTCTTGCAACTTGGTTTAGTGAAACAGAAACGAAGAAATTCAAACTTCGGTATAAAATAATGCACATAACATACATAAACCAATTTAACAATTTGATATCAAAGCCCCACCTTTATCCCATGAGTATTACTGACTGAATACATAAGGCAAACATAGTGTTTTCCCATCATCACATATTTTTTTTTCAATACACATCTGATGTGGTAATGCAATTATACCAACAATAAGACCCACATGAACCAGATTTGACACATAATCAAACACAGGTTTGACACATAAAGTTCAGAACCAACTACATCTCATAAGATATCCAAAACTTGTTAGAAAAATGCTTATCACAGCTATTGATACTCTTCATCCTTTTTTAAGTGACCACAATAAAAAAGACACTAGCAATATTACTGGATTGGTAATGTTTTATCAATTCCTTGACCCCTCTTAACTGATCTTTTCCACCATGAAGTTCAATCATACCCCGTGGTCAAAAGTTGCCCATTCTAAAGGTGGGTTGAGCTTTTAATACCCTAAAGAGCAGAGATTTGCCTTTGGATGCGCTCTTGGTTTTCATGATCAAGTTTTCTCATTCGAAACATCACTGCAGTGGCGGTAATGATACTCATGAAAATCATGCCAACTTCGAACTTCCAAAATGTGACCATTTCCATGTGCTTGTCTCTCGGACATCTGCACAAACAAAAGATACACATTTTCGAAAAGTGTTTCAACATCAGTAATTTAACACCACAATAACTGCAGACCAAGTGCCAGCAATTCAGTCTGAATATTACAAAAAATATCAGAATTGTCATTTTTCAAAACAAAACTACAGTTAATAACTTACTAATATTTATAGGAAATAGTGTTATAAAAATATAAACCTTTTGATTGCAAATCCAGAGTTTGCACACTTGATTTCTTCTATGTATCCAGTATGTTTGCATTCTTGATGTATTACAAGTTCATGTGAGTTACATGGATGACATTTTTCAACGATTTCATACTTCTCATCTTGCCAGCATAAACCACCAGCTACAAAACAGGTTCATTAAAATCAGAACAACAACAAAATTTAAAACACAATACCAACACAAAACATAATGTTTTAATTGCAAAACAAACGTAACTGTCAGTTAAGTCATATACGCACATATATTTTCTTCGGTGTTTTTAACATCTTCTCCTGCTGGTAGAGTTGGAAAAACCATTACAAGCACAATAACGTACTTAACCAAAACCAAAATCATGATTTGACACACCTATATTGGTAACCTAGAAAAAGGAAAAGACTGTTTTCCATTCGACAATCATACAGAACCAACAAATTAGTGGCGTAACCAACAAATCATGATAAAAAACATTAATCAACATTCAACAACACATACTCTGATACACATCAAACAAAAAACTCCCAGCAGCCAGCAGAGCTATTGTGACTTGTGAGTTGTGACGTCATCGTCATCAGCTCTGTGTCAAACTAATAAGAGAACGTTAATTTCACGAAAGTTTTATTTGTTTGCTTTCATACCAAATATATCACCCGATCCGTCTGGAAGTCCCCGATTAAAATCGGCTGTGTTACGCAGAATAATGCGTTTCTTATCGGGCGGGATTAGAATCTTTAGAACCTGTGTTATAACACGGGTGGCACTAAATACCGCATGTGACCGCATGTGACCGCATGTGATTCCTCTTAAAATACACCTTGTTATGTGAAATGTAACAATTCCAGCCCCATTAGGGGTAAAATAGACCAGATTCTAGATTGATTTTAATTTCAAACCTTCACCCAACCCTAATAGCTCTAACCGTCAGCGCTTTCAAAAGTCCGCAAAATTATTTTTTGGTAAAAGCATATTTAAGTCCTTCACAGATTCCTGCCGTGTGATAACATGCGGTCACATGCGGTATACCATGCGGTCCCATGCGGCCACATGAGGTCACATGCGGTCACATGCGGTCGCATGCGGCCCCATACAGTATTTAGTACCACCGTTATAACACAGCCCGATTGCGGACGGTTTTATCGGTAATGGCAGTGGAGCATTAAATTTGTTTTTTGTTGGCAAATATTATTTTTGCTGTGATAATAATCGCAGGTAAATTGGGTTTTATATCAAAATGGCAGTTAATTGTAAAACAGCAAGACAAAAACAAATGCATTCTAAGCTGTAAAATGAATATGTTAAACACTAAAATGAGCCAAGAATCAAGATTGAAGTACCTGATTGGCATCAAGGTTCTGGCAATGAAGCAATGCAAAGAGACCTTTCAGTGAGAAGAATTTCAAGTTCTTACCTTTATATGAAGCAAAGTGAGGACCAGCACACTGTCATATGAGGGCTTGTAGATTGGATTTGAATTGAAATGATTCACAGTAGGTGGCTGCCTTGTTACTGCCTTTCTAAACTCAACTCTTTCTGTATTTCTGGCTGATGTTATTTTGAATTTTAGCACAGTTAAAAAACCCAATATTGAATATTAACTCTGTTTTATAACACTTAGACTGCTTATTGGTGACTAAACTCAAGCCTCTTTTGTTTACCCATGATTGTCAAGTCAAATGAACATACACTTTATCTTTATTTTTTTATTGCAGTTCACCATCTGGAAAAATGCTTAAAGCTCGAAAAAATCAACAGAAACATTCCATATCAAAAAATTGAAGAAACTCTTTCATTGCGGAAGAATTTTGTCGACAAAAACAGCTCTCTCTTAAAGTGTCAGCAAAATCATTGATGTATACAACCTGTTACTTGCCTCACAGGAGAAAATTGTATGTCGAGATATGAACCACATACTTTAGTTTTACATGAATCAAATCGGAATATGTGTTATTTCTTTTCCATTGTTCTATCTGCCTGCAAGTTTATTTATTAGTTCTTATACCCAAATTAAGAATTTGTATTCAAACATTTGTAGGCGTTGATATTATTTTACCTCCATGGTGATTATGGTCTCATGTAAATTCTGAGAATGTTTTGCACTCTGATGTAGAATCGGACAGTGAAGTGATTCATCAGACATAAATCGAGAACCTCTAGTTTTGACCAGTAGTCTGCATGATAGCATGTTGTAACAATTGGGTGGTTCAACCTCATTTTTCACATGATATCCGGTTTAATTTTCTTGATAATTCAGCAAATCATTACATTTTCAGCTGTACAATATTGTTTCACCTTTTCGTTTTATTTTAGTCTGTTTACTTAAAGATCCTTGTTTAGTATGTACTATGTACTTGTAAATGCAGGTTTTAACTGACCAATCAACCAATTGCTGTGAATGTAATTATTTATTCTCTTCCCATTTATTTCTGCTTTCATATAACTATGGGACTCAACTTGAAAATGTTGAAGTGTGGAAATTGGGTTCATAAGGTGCTTTTTCCATCAATAAAGTTTTGTCCTCACTGTGCATTTGGTGTTTCATCATTTTCATTAGTACAGGCTTTAACGTGTTTGAGACCACTAACGGCTTGAGGTATATGTAAACGGTTTTTACACGCCAACTCTAAACAACATTCAGTAAACGCTTGCAAAATATCGTTAAAATCTGATGATAACCTCGTAAATGAGAGGCGTACACCATAAGCGAATACATGACATAACCGCTTTAAAAATGATTTTTGAGCTGTCGAATTATGTAGCCTATAAAAGCTCCAGATGACAAACGGTTTAAGGTAAACGCAAACGGCTTTTACAGGTCAACTCTAAAATACATCCAGTAAAGGCATACAAAATATCGTTTAAATCTGATCATAACCTCGTAAATGAGAGGCGTGCATCATAAGCGAATGCAGGGCGTGACCGCTTTAAATATGATTTTGCGCTGTCGAATTATGTAGCCTATAGAAGCTCCAGATGACAAACGGTTAAAGATAAACACAAACGGTTTTCACAGGTCAACTCTAAAATACATCCAGTAAAGGCATATAAAATATCGTTTAAATCTGATCATAACCTCGTAAATGAGAGGCGTGCATCATAAGCGAATACAGGGCGTGACCGCTTTAAATGTGATTTTGCGCTGGCGAATTATGTAGCCTATAGAAGCTCCAGATTTTAAACGGTTAAAGATAAACACAAACGGTTTTCACAGGTCAACTCTAAAATACATCCAGTAAAGGCATACAAAATGTCGTTTAAATCTGATCATAACCTCGTAAATGAGAGGCGTGCATCATAAGCGAACCCAGGGCATGACCGCTGTAAAATGATTTTTGCGCGGTCTACCCATATAGCATGTACAGGCTCCAGATTTTAAACGGTTTAAAGTTATTATCACATTTAAACGATGTTTTGTATGCGTTTACAAGCTGTATTTTGGAGTTGACCTGTGAAAACCGTTTGTGTTTATCTTTAACCGTTTAAAATCTGGATCTTGTATAGGCTACATTGGTCGACTGCCCAAAAATCATTTTTGAAGCGGTCATGCCCTGCGTTCGCTTATGATGCACGCCTCTCATTTACGAGGTTATGATCAGATTCAAACGACATTTTGTATGCCTTTACTGGATGTATTTTAGAGTTGACCTGTGAAAACCGTTTGTGTTTATCTTTAACCGTATAACATCTGGAGCTTGTATACAGTGGCGGCTCGTGCCTAAAATTTGTGGGGGTGCTGCCCCCACAAATTTTAGCCTCTACTGAACATATATAAGTTGGCAATATATTGAAAAGCTACATTTCTAGTTTTCTAGCCACTTGTTTTGTGCAAGTAATACAAATCTTAATTAGCAACTCCATTGTGACGTAATTTTTGTTACGCAATAATGTACACGAGTGTAAACAGCAGACGGCATCATTTGCGTATTTTGTTTACTTGCACAGCGACGGGCCAAACACAATAACGTTCAGTAATAATGTGAAAAACAAAAACACACGTGGCACAGCTTCGAAACGAAGCGGTTGTAAATACGGTAAAACACAACAGAAATATAGAAAAAAAATCGATATAAATGAGTCGAAAAAGGTCGAAGTATTTCAGTTCGACAACAAAAATTGACATGTTTCATTTAAGTAAATTTAGTCACAGTCAGCGTTTTCAACATATTCTATGACACTTCACAGATTATTGTCACACAAAAAAACTAGCCATACAGCTTTTTATTGGTATCATAACTAACAAATTTAATAACCACATTACATTGGTTTCAGAACTTGTTCATTTAAACATCTTTCTTGAATTTTTGTGTGCAGACTATTGATTGTATTTTAGTTTCTTAGCTGCTATAATTGCTGCTTGCTGTCAAATAGCTTAACATTCATTTTTTAAGTGCAAAACGCCTTCAAGCTTTAAAATTTACAACACTCTCACTTAAATTTAAACCATATTATTAAATCTTGTGGTTCCTTTTTCCAACCAAAATGAATCATGAAGTTATAGTTTGGGCATGATAATTGATAGCTTCTTCCTTAATCCCAAATGATAACTAAGAAACTGTTTTTCTATTTACTACTATAGCACTGCAAGTGCAAGTCTTTGGGAAATATTGGTGTTCCTCAGAAAAATTGGCATCTTTTTCAGTGTTAAAAAGAACTGTTTTGCCTTTGAAAGAATCATGGAAACAGCAAAAAGGATTTTTCATCCTAGTAATTTAACTTGTCAAAACATCATCTCTAGATTAATTATTTTCAAAGTAATCATGAACATCAGATCTACAGAAACATTTTCATTTGAGTAACTAGCTTTTCTTTGTCAACAATAGGATGTGCTTGGTGTCACTATTATCTTGTCTGTAGAATGTTCATTCTTAAGAAACACTTCCTGTGAAGCAATTTAGCAGCTACTGTTCAGACAAACAGTACATGTCCATTATATCAATACACATGACTGCAATTGGTTGCAAATACTGTCAACATGGTGTGTTAAGAAAGCCACACTTTAAATTGTCTTCACTCTTTTTTTTTGTCTTCATTTCAAAATTCCTGTTGCTAGCAGTTGTTTGTTCTGCATTTGATATTGCCTGAATTTCAGTGAGGCATTTAACTTCACAGTCACAAATTTAATTTTTCTTTGGTAGCATTAGGAACTAAAACTGAGTATTTCTTGTTGTTGCTTATTCCTGCATGACATTGGAGTAGCAGACGTTTTGTCCCATACTTTCATAAATCTTTTTAATTCAGTTATTTATTATAAAGGTTAATTGTGACTTTTAAAGGTGTTAGATGACCTTTTTTTCTTTTTCAAGGTGTTAGATACACTTATTTAATTCAATGATAACTGTAAAAACTGAAACCCACTTGCAGTCATCTTAAAAAGTCACGACTAACAGTCAAACAATAAATTTAATGATAGCAAAATAATTATTTAACTACACTCACTGTCGAACTTAAAAACACAGCACACG